>NW_028240765.1:0-102223 GCF_964263255.1 Lissotriton vulgaris
ATGGGTGCTTGCTTATATTGTATAATTTAATAGTATGTCATTGGGAAGAGGATGTATCCTAACGGCTAGGGCGGTTGATCTCAAATCTGGGGAACCAGGTTCCAGTTTCAGCAATGACGCTCAACATCCTGTGATCTGGGCAAATCACTTAATTGCCCTGTGCCTAACAACAATGAATGTGTCCTTGTGTAAGCAACTGGTGTTCTTGTAAAGCGCTCTGTTACCCAATACCTTTGGGTCAGGTTTACGCTATATAAATCTCTGGAAAAAAAAAAATAATAATAAATTTGCACCCACTCACACAGTCAGGCATGCACATACACACCCAGTTACACTCCCACAAAAGCACTCATATAGCCATGCTGCACAACCATCCCTAACTCTTACACCTTCTGCCCTAAACAGACACAAAATAAGCAACATGCCACACCTGACAGCTTCGCTTCTCCATGTCTACTGTACAACAAGGTTACACTGCAAAAAAAAACAGCACAGCAACTCACTCTCAACCACCCTCTCCACCACCTACACTGCAGACTCAACGAAATGCCTTCTTAGCCTTTGGACGAGGAGCACGATATAGAACAGATACTCAATTGCTATCCTCATACAGCTAATACTAACACTAAGAACACACCTGCTATAAGCCCAATAAATACTCCTCACTCTTCTACAAAAGAAAGTCACACTATCGCCAAAGCACATTCTCTAAACTGGCTACTAATAAATGCTTGGCCACTCTCTAAAAACAAACATCCCATCTACAACCTTCTGTAGTAATGTGTCTATTTTACTGAATGTTTATAATTAATTTATGTATTTTGCTAATATTGAGTATTACTTACCTGCAAAATAAAATGAGGATGTATATCTTAATAAAATGAAAAAATATTTATCATACAGATTTCTATTTTTGCCCTGTTATCTGCACACTGGACGTGCTTGGTAGTGAGAAGGTTACTTATTGCCCTCTTCTTTATATTAATACGTGGTTGCTTCATTCAAGAAAAAGTTTGCAAGCAGTGGGTTTGGTTGTATGACTGTAGACTTTTTCCCCTGTAACCCTTCCTAGATATCAGTTCAGGGGCCCCCTTCTGTGTGATTTCAATAGATTAAGTCGAGCCATCTCAAGTTGAATTCTTAAAAAATGGCAATACTCTCGTGTGGCGATAGGAAACATTATGACCCACTAACACATGGCCTGATGATCTGGGAACACCGCCTAAAGTATCAAAGAAAGTAAGAAACCTCTCCATGACCATGAACTCCAAACTATCAATGACTGCCCAAGTGAACAAACTAAGCTTTGTTACTGTAAAACTCTGCGAAAAATCTTCCCCCATTTGGGATTTCCACACAAGGCCCAGGCTACTCTCTTGTTCTGTCCAAATTTGATTACGCCAGTAACCTCTACCAGGGATCACCTTTAACAACTATGAAAAGACTACAACAGATTCCGAACTCAGCTGCCAGACTACTCCTACATATAAAACTGCAAGACCACATCTCCCCTGCCTTGAAAGCCCTGCATTGGTTAAGATTTGCCAGATGATCCATTATCAAGCTGGTTTTTATCACCCACAAAGCTATAAATAGAACAGGACCGCTTTTCATCAGGAATAAAATCACCAAACACATTCAACAAAGGAACCCCTGTTCTAGAGTGGTACCTCGCCTCAAAATCCCAAAATACAAGAAAAAAAACATGGGTGACACATCCTTCTCTGTTCAAGCAGCCAAAACTATGGAAGTCTTTACCCCCCAAACATAAGTTAGGTTCATGTTTTAGCCACACAAAAGCATAGAAATTCAACAGTTATAGGTATACTTATGTTATATTTATCCAAAACCGGTCAGGCAAAGAAAAGAAAATCAGGAATGCAAATGCTGGTTTCCCTCATTAAAGAATTTGAGTGAATTACTGCTCTGGAGTGTGTCTGTGCCGCACTCCATCGCAGGTGGGTTTCAAACCAATTTATTTCCGACATTGCCAGCTTCCCTTTCCTTCATAGTGCCCCCCGGCCTGACGCGTTTCAGGGAGTCTTTTCACTTTCTTCAGAGGCCCACATGAACAGACTGAGTTCTGTACGGCTGCACTATCCCCTGCATGTTTTTTCAATTTATAATTGGCCTCTGCTGTGCCTAATTGATATATTCATTTTGCCGTTGCATGCTGGGACCTGCAGTTTGTTTATGTGCTTTTTCAACCCTCCAGTGGGTCCGGTGCTCATGTGCATTTACAGGGGCCAATGTCATCCTCCATTGGGCAGCTGAAAAAGACTCCGGCTGTGTCACAATACAGGAACCTGCTCTGCCGATCACGAAGGGAAATGCTTTCCCCTCGCGCAGTCCGTCGTGTTTTCACAGATGGTGTGTCGCCTCCACGGCTCGAACCACCGTTTTGCATTGCTACAACCATTTGCCCAGAGATGAGGCCGCACTCCATCGCAGGTGGGTTTCAAACCAATTTATTTCCGACATTGCCAGCTTCCCTTTCCTTCATAGTGCCCCCCGGCCTGACGTGTTTCAGGGAGTCCTTTCCCTTTCTTCAGAGGCCCACATGAGCAACTGAGTTCTGTGCGGCTGCACTATCCCCTGCATGTTTTTTCAATTTATAATTGGCCTCCGCTGTGCCTAAATGATATATTCGTTTTGCCGTTGCATGCTGCCCAATGGAGGGTGACATTGGCCCCTGTATATGCACATGAGCACCAGACCCACTGGAGGGTTGAAAAAGCGCATAAACAAACTGCAGGTCCCAGCATGCAATGGCAAAATGAATATATCAATTAGGCACAGCGTAGGCCAATTATAAATTGCAGCCACACAGAACTCAGTCTGCTCATGTGGGCCTCTGAAGAAACTGGATTACCAAAATTGACGCATTTATACGTTCTCAAGGAAGTTTGATCCCCCGGCAGCAAGCAAAATGCCACAACATGCACAAGCGGCAACCAGTCAGAGACGCTTTTCAATATCTTCCACAGACATCAGTACAGTTCCTAGCAGTGACTCCGAGGCGGAACAGAGATCAACAGTGGAGCAGTTGGGGTTTACAAAGCGGTCGTTAGGTCAGGAGGTGGAGTGCCTGCAACACGACCGCAAGAAATCTCTAAGATCCCATGCCTCCAACTCCGGCGCAACCAAAGGAACAATGTCAAACGCAACCAACGGAGAAAATGCAGGACAGCCAAATCAAGAAGCAAAAAAGAAAACATACAAAAGATGGAATCGCCGCTGAATTCACAAGTAAGTGAAAATATGACTATTGTGAATTTAACCAATATGCGATTAAGTCCCAAGGAACAACGTACACTATCACTGGGGTTATCCTTTTGTCCGCCATGTACTTTTAATTATGCAAAGACCAGAATGGACATTTTTTAATTTGTCAGAAAATTAAAACTAAGGAAATTATTTCTGGTCAACAAACAAAAAACGCGAAACCCTCCAGATATAAACATAGTGGAGGGAACAAGCATGTCGGTAAGGGAATATGAGTTACAATGTGATTTACAAGATCTTTTAGATGAAGGGGATTTGGATAGTATTCAAGAAACGGTGAATACAACTATAATGAACAATCCAGGGAATACCCCGTTCAAGCCTAAATCAACATATAACCCGGTGATGGCGCATGACAATATTGATGTGTTCAGTGATATGATAACAACAGAAATCAAAAAACTACATAAAAAACTATGATGGAAAACAAAAAACCAACAAAGTATAATAATTCTTTTGGCAGCCTAATGAAGAAACTTCAAGATGATGAGAAGATAGTCATTAGGCAATCAGACAAAGGGGGCAACATTGTCCTCTGGCCAATGCATTTATATCTGGAAGAAGCACTGAAACAAAATAAGTGACAGGTTGTGCTATAGCAGAAGTGATGGACAGACATTTAAATTGGCATGGGAAAAACTTAATACCAATCTATACTCATGGAGAGGCCAAGGACTCTTGAGTGGAGATGAATTGAAATTTTTAAAAACGAATCATCCGATAATCCCGGTGTTTTATCTAATCCCAAAGATCCACAAGGATAGTATTAAACCACCGGGAAGGCCCATTATTTCGGCACGGGGTGGGACATTTGAAAATGTGTCCCGATATATTGACCATTTCCTTCAAGATTCTGTAAAATCCTTGCCATCCTATATCAAAGACACTATGGACTTTTTGCAGAAAATTAAGACAATAGTGTGGAAAACGGAATATCTTTTAATGACACTAGATGTAACTGCTCTCTATACGAGTATTAACCATGTTGATGGGTTGAGGGCAGTTAAGTATTTTCTTAGCAAAAGACCAGTGTGTATGTTGGAGCATAACAAAATGTTGATGGAGATGTTGGAAATGTGTTTGAATAACAATTACTTTCTTTTCCAAAATCAAATGTTCCAGCAGTTGAGGGGAGTGGCAATGGGGGCCTGCTTCTCCCCCAGCTACTCGTGTTTACACATGGGGCTGTGGGAGGAGCAGGTTCTGGGCAAAGCCTTTACAGAGATCATGTCCAACAAAGTGGCAGCCTGGTACAGATTCATAGATGATCTTTTTATAATATGGAAGGTGTCATCGAGTGAAGCTGAACAATTCATCAAAGACATCAACAACAATGAATTAAATTTAAACTTCACAGGTACAATAAGTGACAACAAGGTCAATTTTCTAGACGTAGAAGTATACATAGAAGGAGGGGAACTGCAGACCAAGTTACATCGTAAGGAAACTGCGGGCAATACAGTCCTCCATGCGTCTAGTCAGCACCCCAACCATCTGATCCGAAGCATCCCCTATGGGGAGATGCTGAGGATTAGAAGAATCTGTAGCACAGATGCTGCCTGTCTAATAGCACAAAATGAGAGCAAAACAAGGTTTTTACAAAGAGGCTATGCAGAGAGTTTGGTGCAAAAGGCAATGGAAAGGGCCAACAAAGCTAAGATTACTCCCACCACAGAAGTAAATGTGGAGGTAGAACGTATAGCGACAAAGAATGCTGGTAGTCAACCTAGACTCATTATTGAGTATAGTCGCCAACACAGGCAATTACAAAACATTGTCAGAAAGAACTGGCGTATAATCACAGGGGATCCTGTGATTGGAAAAACGGTGGCGAATTATCCAGCGATAACTTATAGTCGCGCCCGATCCATGAATGACATGCTGGTAAAGAGCAGCCCAGAAGTATCAATCAAGGATAACTGGCTTGGAAAAAGCAAGGGTTTCTTAAAGTGCGCCGTGTGCAAAGCATGTACCATAGGAAAAAATAAAACATCATACAGGTCCCCATTTAGGGAAGCTGAGATTCCAATTACTAAAAAGATAACAAGCAAATCAGATCACGTTATCTATGTATTGGAATGTGGTTGTGGGCTGTGTTACGTGGGTAGCACCAAGCTACAAGTACACAAGCGCATATTGCAGCACATGAGAGCAGTAACCAATAAAGATGAAGCTTACCCTGTGGCAAGACATGTGAACCTATGCCACAGAGGTGATGTGAACTGCCTCAAGTATTATGCAATTGACATGGTACAGCCACTACGTAGAGGGGGCAACAGGGAAGCATATTTAAGACTACTTGAAACCCGATACATTCTGGAGCTCGATACCAAGACACCAAATGGCCTCAATGCGACGGAAGATCTATACACATGTCTCTAAATAACAACCATAAAATGACAAGTGTTATAGATCTGTCTAGAGATGCATATGCCCAATAACAATTTCTGGGCAAGTAAAGTCGTCAAACTAATAAAACATCTAGTACTGCTTGGTTTTAACAAATTTCAGTTTAATTACACACTATGGGAAACCACACGATTTTTTCTTAAAGTACAGGAACAATATTGATTTCCCAGGCAATGTAGTAGCAGTAATCCAAAAGCTACAAAGCCCACTTGGGCGATGCACTAAGTACCCTCCCTCAGGCTATACTCAAGTCCATACCGAATAGAGTTTAGCAGCTAATATGTGCACTTTATTTGCCAACTTTGCACACAAATTACCCTTTTTATCGAATACAATAAGTATGGATTCAGTGTATTTTACATATGTGATCTTAAATTTCGATAATATCATAAAAGGTGTGTATATACGATGAAATATTACAAATAGTATTGGTGTATATAGGTGTTATTGCTGCTATTATGGAAAATGTTTAATATTTTAATTGCAACTTTGCACATATTTATATATATTTTACATATTTTATCTATTTATTGTGAATTTTGCACATGTCTCTGGAGTATTAACAAATGAGGGAGTTGTCAAAAAAACAAAAAAAGATACTGCAAAGTAAACGAAAATGCTAATGCAAAATTCTTTCAATGCTTAAAAGCTTTGGATTAGGCTGAAGTATGTTGTTTATTTCTATAGGCCTGGGATCATGTGATCGTTTCCTGTACTACAAATCACGAGGTGAATCACGACCATGTCATGTGATCAAGGGCTCCAGGGCCCGAAACGCGTCATGGCGGACAAGAGGGTGCACGATGAATAAAAATATGCGCTAAACAAACCTGGATGGGTCCGATTCGTTATTTTGTTTCCAGTCTTTGGTACAAGCAACGAAGTTCTTGGCATATACATATACATATATATATATATATATATATATATATATATATATATATATATATATATATATATATATATATATATATATATATATATATATTTATATATATATATATATATATATATATATATCTATAAAACCTACTGGCGATTGCCAGTAGGTAGTTATAGTTAGGACCTATTATCCATAGGAAAATTGCAACATTCTATTCCCAATAACTTTGGCGCCGATTGACGAATCTTTGCAAAATTTTCTGAACTCGTGGTCCGCTCCTATCTTGAGAGTTGCAGGGTGATTTGTCAAGGGGGGGCCGAGAAAAAAGGAGGGTCCCAAAACGTGTTCCCCAATGCAATTTCCCATAGGAAACTTTAGATACGGCTACAGCCCGAACTGCTGAACGGAATTACACCAAATGTGGCAAAAAGGTAGCTCTTGGTTCAGAAAGACCCCTTTTTGTTAAATGGTGTAAATCCGATCAGTAGTTGCTGAGAAAATGAAAATTGAAAAAGTTTCGATATCTATGGCTGCGCAGGATCCGCGCACCCTTCCGATCACAATTTTTATGCTAATTGGCTGTCAACACTTCAAACCAGGGAGTGTTGGTGGCCAGGGACCCTCAGGATTGAAGAGGAATTAATTCTCCAACTTAAAATGCGCCACAGGGCGTGTTTGCACTCATGATCGCGTTGGAAATGTGTCGCCGACTTGCCCATGCGGTCGCTAATGGGCGTGGCCGTCTTGTTTTCAGTTGTCCCGCCCGCTTGCGATGCTATTTCCTGTTCCTGGTCGCGCAATGCATGCTAGCATCCGTTCGTGATAAGTATTTCCTGTTCGGGAACGCGTATTACGTGTTTGCAATGCTTTCTGCGTGCTCGGGGCAAAATATCGCGCAAACTTGCCCATGCGGTCACAATGGGCGCGGTCATCTTGTTTTTCACTCTATTGTTATAGTTCTGGGGCCTGCTTTTCAATCCTCCCTCTATGTTTTCAATCCTTTGTTTCTGGAAACTTTTTTTTCATCTTTTTTATTTATTATCACCCTCTCTATTTTTCTGATTCTATTTTTTTGTTTTTGTCTACTTTTTGTATGTTTTTTAACTACTTTTGCACTCTTTTTCTATTACCTGCTTTTTTCATTTCTTTTACTTACTTTTTTCATTTTTACCTTTTCTATTCCACCCCCGCCTACCCCAGAGCCATGGCAAAGCGCCACAGGGCTCATCATCGCCGTAGCCAGAACTATTATCCATAGGAAAATCGCAACATTCTATTCCCAATACTTTTGGTGCCGATTGACGAATCTTCGCGAAATTTTCAATACATCGTGGTCCGCTCCTATCTTGAGAGTTGAAGGGTGATTCGTCAAGTGGGGACCGAGAAAAAAAGGAGGGTCCCAAAACGTGTTCCCCATGCAAATTTCCCATAGGAAACTTTAGACTTGGCTACAGCCCGAACTGCTGAACGGAATTACACCAAATGTGGCAAAAAGGTAGCTCTTGGTTCAGAAAGACCCCTTTTTGTTAAATGGTGTAAATCCGATCAGTAGTTGCTGAGAAAATGAAAATTGAAAAAGTTTTGATATCTATGGCTGCGCAGGATCCGCGCACCCTTCCGATCACAATTTTTATGCTAATTGGCTGTCAACACTTCAAACCAGGGAGTGTTGGTGGCCAGGGACCCTCAGGATTGAAGAGGAATTAATTCTCCAACTTAAAATGCGCCACAGGGCGTGTTTGCACTCATGATCGCGTTGGAAATGTGTCGCCGACTTGCCCATGCGGTCGCTAATGGGCGTGGCCGTCTTGTTTTCAGTTGTCCCGCCCGCTTGCGATGCTATTTCCTGTTCCTGGTCGCGCAATGCATGCTAGCATCCGTTCGTGATAAGTATTTCCTGTTCGGGAACGCGTATTACGTGTTTGCAATGCTTTCTGCGTGCTCGGGGCAAAATATCGCGCAAACTTGCCCATGCGGTCGCAATGGGCGCGGTCATCTTGTTTTTCACTCTATTGTTATAGTTCTGGGGCCTGCTTTTCAATCCTCCCTCTATGTTTTCAATCCTTTGTTTCTGGAAACTTTTTTTTCATCTTTTTTATTTATTATCACCCTCTCTATTTTTCTGATTCTATTTTTTTGTTTTTGTCTACTTTTTGTATGTTTTTTAACTACTTTTGCACTCTTTTTCTATTACCTGCTTTTTTCATTTCTTTTACTTACTTTTTTCATTTTTACCTTTTCTATTCCACCCCCGCCTACCCCAGAGCCATGGCAAAGCGCCACAGGGCTCATCATCGCCGTAGCCAGAACTATTATCCATAGGAAAATCGCAACATTCTATTCCCAATACTTTTGGTGCCGATTGACGAATCTTCGCGAAATTTTCAATACATCGTGGTCCGCTCCTATCTTGAGAGTTGAAGGGTGATTCGTCAAGTGGGGACCGAGAAAAAAAGGAGGGTCCCAAAACGTGTTCCCCATGCAATTTCCCATAGGAAACTTTAGACTTGGCTACAGCCCGAACTGCTGAACGGATTTACAGCAAATGTGGCAAAAAGGTAGCTCTTGGTTCAGAAAGATCCCTTTTTGTTAAATGGTGTAAATCCGTTCAGTAGGTGCTGAGAAAATGAAAATTGAAAAAGTTTCGATATCTATGGCTGCGCAGGATCTGCGCACCCTTCCGATCACAATTTTTATGCTAATTGGCTGTCAACTCTCCAAACCAGGAAGTGTTGGCAGCCAGGGACCCTCAGGATTGAAGAGGAATTAATTCTCCAACTTAAAATGCGCCACAGGGCGTGTTTGCACTCATGTCACCTCAGGCCCTGCCCCCTTCCTTCACCACTGTGCAAACGTACTACCTGGCGAGTTGTAAGTTGGGTAATTATTTCCCCTTCAATACTGAGGGTCCCTGGGGGCCAAGTAGCCCACCAGGTACCTCCAGTATGCGCCAGGGAGCTGCGTGGCAGAGAGGTGTTCAGAGGCCACGCCCCTCTTTTTCACACCTCTCTGCAACGTAGCTCTGTGGCGCTTACTGGAGGTACCTAGTTCGGTAGTTTGACCCTAGGGACTAAGTATGGGCGAATTTTGCGAATCTTGCGTTTGCGAATTTAGCGGATTTGCGAACTCGCAATCCGCAAAATCCGCGAATTCTCGCGAATTTGCGGAATTTTTTTTTTGTGTTCGCAAGTGTTTCTGCCAGTTCGCGAGGATTTGGTACTAGTTCGCAATTGCGAACTTACTTGTCGGCTCGCAATGGTCGCGACTATGTTGTTTCTACGTCTGGTTCATCATCACAGCCTCCCAGCACCCTCTGTTTCACCACTGCCACCCTCTCTTTGACCCATGCCACCCTCTGTTACATCAATGCCACCCTCTGGTTCATCATCACTGTAGAAGATGGGGGGGAAAAGCAAGCCCACCTGCCCTGCTTGAACTGACATGAATTAATTTGGGGTTAGTTTATTAACAACACCTGCCCTGCCCCAACTGACAATAATGAATTAGGGGCTAATTAATGTGCCACTGAATTTGAAGTTCCAGCCTGGCACCTGCTTGTCTGCTCCCTTAGCTGTAAATCAGGACCTTTGTGGCATACAGTTAAGGTCAGAGCAGGGTCACACAATAGTTGCAAGCAGGCAACCGAATTCTAGAGGGCCCCCTCAGGAAGCACTACAGGGAATCGTTACAAATCATGAGGTTGACCTTTTGCACCTGCTCATTGCTTTTGCTTTTGCAAAAATCGTTATTCGGTTTTTTCGCGCTATTCGCGGGGCGCGGCGTCATGCGAAACCGACCGCGGAAGCCGCCAATTCGTGCGAATGAGCTTTATATTTTTTTGCGGCTTGTTGTTTCGCGAGTTTTTTTGCAGTATTCGCGAGCCGCTTGCAGCGCAACACGCGAATTTACCCCAAGGTCGAGTACGGGCGCGGCCATTTTGTTTGCGTGACGTATTTCCGTTTCCGCCCGCTATGTATAATCTCGCGCAGTAAGCGCATTGCGAGTACAAGTTCGCACGAGATCGCGAGGAAAATCTCGTGCGAACTTACTTTCGCGCTCGTGAACGGGCGCCGGCCATCTTGTTTTTCATTCATTTCCTGTGTCTGGGCATGGTGTTTAATCCTCTTGCTATCTTTGCCATCCTTTGCTTGTTTTCAGTTTTTTTTTAACGATTTTGCTTCTTATCTATCCCTCTCTTTTCCTAGCTGTATATTTTTGTCTTTTCTGCTATTTTTCTTTACTTTTAAACTACTTTTTTAAACTCTTTTCTTTTCTTCTTCCCTATCCTATTCCTTCTTAATTTTCTACTTCCTACCTTACCTGCCCAGACCATGGTGAAGCCAGGCGCCGTGAAGCTGCCCAGGCACTAGAGGGCGGCAGCGGCGGCGGGGAGGAGGAGTCCTGGACCCCGTGCCAGGACACCATGCGGTCGATTGAGGGGGGAGCAGGTGATGCGACGGGAGATCTTCAGCCCGGAGGAAGTGGGAGCGCTGGTCTACTTCGTCCAGCGCCGCCTGCCCAGGACCATCGCAGGAGGCGGCAGGATCGCGGCCGGCGGCTACAACATCCGGGAGCGCCGGAAGCGGTGGGAGAAGGTGTGCTGGGCCATATCCCACCTCTACGGGGTCCAGCGCACCTACAGCCAGGTCACCCATCGCTGGACGGACCTCCTGGACCGGGAGCGCGACCTGCTGGACCAGCTCGGCTTGGAGATCCCCGGGCTTGGTGAGTAGTAGTAGCCATTTCATCACTCACTACTATGATGTTTTCTCCTGCTCTGTGTTGTTGTATTGCAAATATTTGTTTTTTACATGGAGCAAGCCAATAATGCCGCTGATGACGATTACATTGTAGTTAAATTATATTTCAAAATCTTCTGTGCATTTCAGGTGCACTGCTCTCCTTCTCAGTGGCGTTGCTACTATGCTTATTTGTTTTCTATTTTGTGGTCTCATTGGCCTGAGTAACTATTATGTATGAGTGTACTTTACAGAACTGCGTAATGCTAGACACTAGGGGGCAGATTACATTTACAAGCCCCTTGCGCCACGTTTACGTTGCCTTGCGTGACGCAACAGCGGCGTAAACGTGGTGCATCCCTGCGAGTCATTTACAGCATGACGCATCTAGGGAGATGTGTCACGTTATAAAGCCATGGGCCTGCACCACAATGGGTGCGTTCCTAGTACGCAGGGTGGGCGGTCCGGCGGCTGTGCGCCTCGCAAAATTGCCTGCGTGAAATCTACAAGATTTAACGCAGGCACTTCTGCGACGCTGCTACGTCAATTCAATTCCTTATGCCTGCTTGAAGCAGGCATAAGGACTGACACAGCATGTTAAGTATTGGGTGGCCCTGAGCATTACTGGAGTTGCATTGCGTTGGCGACGTGACTCCAGCGATGCGCCGCTCTTACGTGACGAGATGCGTCACGCAAGTGCCTACCCTTGCGCCAGGGCGCGCCGCATTGTAAATGAGGCGCATCTGCCGTGTCGCGAGGGTAGTTTTGCGTGACGCATTTGATCTGGCGCATCTCTGGAGATGCGCCAGAACGCGTAAGTAAGTATGCCCCTAAGGGGCAGAATTGCAATTACCGTCGCATCCCTGCAAAGTAGCAGGGATGCGCCATTAATTGTGCGGCCCGCTACCACCACCAAACATGGTGCGCCGTATTTGCAATGCGGCGCACCATGGGCCCAAAATGGCACCGAAGCTTTACTGCTGGAGTTGCGTCGCAACGATGGCGCAGCTCCAGCAATGCTCTGGGGTACCCTATCTCCCCAATGCTGGGTCAAGCCGTACGTCTGCTTCAAGCAGGTGCAGGGTTTGTGTGACGCATCATTGTCCTAAAGGTGACTGATTGAAATTTTGTAGATTTCCCTCAGCCACTTTTAGGATGTGTTCCAGCGCAGGAATGCCCTCCCTTGCGCCGGAACGCCCCCTGATGGCGCAGGGCTTTATAACGGGATGCATCTCCCAAATGCGTCACGTTGTTATAATATTATATGCCGCACCATGGCGCCCTTTTTTGTTTAGCTGCTGCGTCACAAAAGTCACGCAAGAACGGAGCAAAAGAGCCGCAAGCGGCTTAAATCTGCCCCTTCCTTTGTACCCCTGACAATAAGAAAAATAGTGGCGGTGGATTGATAGTTTGACTATTTAAATGACTGGTAATGTAGCAGGCAACTGTTAGTGTTGTCACTGATCTGACTGAAATCACAATGGAGTTTGACTGTCACTTTGCGTCTTGCCTGCGGACTGCTGCCTGCCAGTCCTAGGTGAACCTTTTAGTACTTTGTTTAGTGAGTTACGTGACTTTCGAAGTCACAGGTCCGCAAATAAATGAAAACGAACCCTAATCAATATAATATTGCGGAAATATTTTGTTATTGTTCTTTTGAAATGTTTTATTTGGTTGACATTGACAAGCAACAATCATCCATGTTTTCTGTTCTTTCTTTCATGTTGTACGTCAGCTCCCCCCAGGGGCGAGGGGAGGACACAGGAGCAGCAGGCGGCGGATGCTGTTGAACAGGGCCAGGATCGGGCAGGCGAGGGCTCCTTTGCTGGCCCCAGTAAGTTTTCATTTTAGACTAGTACCTATTTTTCCTAGCGTTCCTCATTTGATTTTTTCAAAATCGTCTTTGATCTTCTTGTAGACTGTATCTAAATTCTTATCCTGCCTCTACTATGACTCCCTGTGGTATTACTAGATTATTCTTATTAGTCTGTCTGTGTAGCTAATTAAGATTGCACGGTTGGCGAAACTCCCATTCTAGTCAGCAATAGCTCTATCAACTTAGTGCAGTCCTCTGGGATTGTCCATAATGTCTTTTGAAGTGTTCTATCTGCTTTGAAAATTCCCAACTATAAAATGTGAATGACCACCAAGAAAGAATAAGATACTACCTTTTGGTTTGTATAGGAGGACAATCCATACCACTACAGTGGCGCGGACAATTCTTCTGCAGAAACAGAACTATGGACAATAAATAGTGCATTGCTTATCAATTATAATAGGCGCTGTTAGAGTTTCCACATACCTCTGTGATAACAGACTTTGAACCCCCAATGTCCTTACTGACTGACTACATAGTGTGGCACAGTCATTTACCTCCCGAATTCATCGATCATTGATCCCCAATGATGAATATTATCCAACGTAGCTGAAGAGTACGGAGTCAGAGTCAAGAAGTGTCAGAGGCACGGACTCATGCTTGCAAAAATTGCAAAACCTTTCGCTCAGTCACTCTAGTCACTCTGGACCAAAAAACACAGAGTCTCTCTAAGTTTAAAAGCTTTATTAAAAGTAAACACATTTATTAAAATGAAGTCATAATAAAAAAACGAAACGTTTAACTGAGAATGTAAAAGTGGTTAGTGCTGACGATTAATTGAAGACATTTCTTGTGGTCGAGCCGAGCTCTCACCTTGTTTCAACTTGATCTTGTTGTTAGAAGTCCATCTTCTGTCTGTGTGGAAAAAAATGGTGCGTGTTAAAAAGCCAGCCTTCATCAGTTGTGCCAAAAAGTGCTGCATTACATTGTTTTCACATGTCTTCATTCCTAGACCAAATACTAGTGAGTGGTTTATTCTAACATTCTTAAATGTACTTTGTAGGTGGAACATCTGGTGGCGGGGCCAACGCAGAGGTGGTGGTGCTCGACACGGAGGCGGAGGGCAATTCCTCAGGGGAGGATGCGGCGGTTCCAATGCCGGCTTTGAGAGTTCAGACGGTGGTGGTGGCGGGCAGAGGTAAGCTCTTATATATTCCTTACTTATTGAGATTGAAGACGTGGCTGGGAAGGAAAGAATATGAGATGCATGGCTGGGTGAATGATGAAGCAATGATTGGTGGAAGGACAACAGCCTGGGTGGGTGACACAGAAACTGTATGTGTCCATATACCTGGATCATGCTACTATCTGACTCTTAGATAGCATATGTGTATCTAGAGCAGGGGTACTCATAGTACGGCCCGCGGGCCGGTGGCAGCCCGGCAAGCCTTCCTTGGCGGTGTGCAGACCTTGCAGACAATCACTGCTCCCCCGGCCCCCACAGAGCAGAGTGGAGATGCAGGGCCACAAAGAGGTGAAATAGAACAAAGCCTCTGCTCTGTGGGGCCGGGCAAGCAGTGATTGTCAGGGTGGAGATGCAGAGGCGCTACAACAAACAAAGCCTCAATAATATGTTAATGGTCTTTTAAAGACCTGTTAAGTACTTTGGTGTGGCTGTCTGTGTGTGCGCGTTGAGGAAGCTGTCTTAGCCCGGGCTGAAGGCTGACACAGACAGACACACACACAGTGAGATGACAGAGGGGGAGGGAGAGGGAGGGCAGGAGGGAGAGAGAGATGGAGAGGGAGGGCAGGAGGGAGAGCATGAGTGAGAGAGATGTATGTAAATGCTGGGTCTGGTGGCTCAGTGGATGAAGGCATCTGCTGCAGGGAGCTGTGTGCAACCTCATGGTCACAAGTTTTCGTTTTGCTTTAGCCCCGCCCCCTCTGACTCCGCCCCCACCAGTGCGGCCCTCGGCCACAAACTACACTGTAAATTTAGCCCCTGAGAGAAAGTTTGTGAGTACCCATGATCTAGAGAGAGTAGACGGTCAGTGGATGAACTAAGTGTAACTTTGAAGAGCATGTAACACTGCACCCGCACGTCCGTTCCAGTGTAGGAAAGGCAAGGAAAAGAAGTTTTAATTTTGTCCAAATACTACCATCAATAGTAGCAGTAGTTTGTATTGCAAGCACAGCATAGATCCGGTTATTACGGTGGCCACTCCCTACCTCTCTTAATAAGTTTAGTAGTACTCAGTCATTCATGTGTGGATGTATCACTGGTCACTCAATAAAAAGCAAAGCACCTAAAGTCATCCCATATATAAGCAAAAACATCCCATGTGAAGTGATAGATAATCAGATTATTTATCTTCTTCAATTTTCCATTTCTAGTACTCATTTGCACTGTAGGGTGAAAGTTAAATTAATTAAGCAGTAGCCCTTGAGTTGTAACAGAGTATTCTCAGTGCCACCCGTAATAGAAAAGTAAGAGCTTCACCACCTGCATGTACTGGACGGGTACAGTAACGCAACGCAAGTCTAGGTCACTCATCATGGCGTGCGTCTCTTTTTCTCGGGTGCAAGTTTACTGCGCTGGCATTATGCCGGCTTGCAGAAGATAACGTACCAATTTTCCTAAACAAGAGACAAGAAGAAGAATAAGACTGGTGTACTTTCATAGTCGACTCCAATGGAAGTCCATAGTGCTCGTAGAATTTGTTCCTTAAACTCCCACTAATGTTAGAGCAAGGATGAAGAAGTGTGAGGTTAGATAGATACTGGCCTCAATAGTTATGTAATGCGCTTGCAAGTTGCTAGTTGTACTGCAACACAAATTTCTGCTGAATGATTGAGTTAATCTTAAAGAGCATTGGTTACAAACTATGTCTTTCTTTCTTCATATAGATGCTCCTTCCAAACGAACAAGGAGGAAGGAGCTGGCTAGAGCGGCCCGGCAACGGAGGATCGATGCCACTGTGGCCGAATATCGGCGGCTGGTGGCCCTGGAGGACGAAGAAAGTGTGCAGTCGACCACAACAACAACGTCGGCTGCATCGGCCTCCGTGCCCCCACGGGCTGCCACCCAGCACAGTGGTCCACCCAGACTGAGCCGGGCTGCCAAAGCCAAACGCCACCTCCGAGTAGCAAGGACAACAGCTTCCTCTCACAGCCGTTGCACCTGCAAGGCAGTGAAGGCACTCCTGCGCCGCAGTACCCTGATGGTGTCCCGCCTTCAGCAGGAGCTCCACCACTTTTCAAACGTGTTGGAGGGGCTCCGCGTAGAGCACGCCTTGCTCCGCCAGGAGCATGATGCCCTGGCCCAAAAAGTAGACAGCATCCACCCATAATGTCCCTTGCCCCTTTTTTAGAGACTTTTGGGGGGTGGGAATTGGGAGTTGGGTTTTTGGGGACTTTTGAAGGACAATCGTTGGGGTTAGGGAGGGTCTTGCGGGAGATTATTTTGTTAGGGATATAAATATACTTTTTCAAACTTTATCTGAGCATACCTGTTTTTTACTGCTTGCCTGGTGGGTGGGGGTTTAACAGTGACTTTGTTTTCCTGAAAGTTTAGTTCCATTTTCTTCCTTTAAGTGTAAATGCCCAAATGTTTTCAACACTAAGTGCCTCTCACAGAGTAAGTGAAGTGAATTCAAGAGTCCTAGGACTTTAGTAGTACTACCGTCAGTCTCTCGTCTCTCCTCCTAATACTCCATTATACCCCCAAACCACCAAACGCTTATCTTACCTGTAATTTGTGTTTGAAAGTAGGGCTAGACCCAGGGCTGGCTCCACGGGAAACAGCGAATAAGGTTGGCAATCTTGGTCGGATAAAATTTCCTCATAGCGGTGGTACTAGTGGTGTGACACAGTGGCAGTTGCATGCCTATGAAAAAAAAGAAAATTAAATCTGGTTTGTCCTCCTGAGCAATTCAACGGTACAATAGAGAATATAGCAGGTGACAGAAGTACACTAGAACAGTGCCACATTGTAGCATAACAAATGGTAAAGTATAATTACTAATTCGGTTGAAGTTCTTTGACATTAGCCATGGGTCTTTGTCAAGCAGAGTAAGAATATATCCTCGGATTTCTTCACCAGCCTGTTGCTATCACCTTATCCTCCCCAGCAAGTGTGTGGATTTATTGCTGTAATTTAGTCACACATCAATCAAAACCACACAGCCCGGGGGAAGAGGGTTAGGGTTTGAAAAATGGATGGGTACGGGGGTTTTTGGGAAAGGTTTTGGGAGACAAGAAAAAATAGCACAGCATGGACAAACAATTGTGAACATAAACAAATCTTTGGGTACAAACCTATCCATCAATCTTTGAAAGTGCATGCACTACTGCATGCATGTCAGTGAAAAGTAAGTAGTACTTTCGACAACTGTGGAAGAAAGAATGCGACAGTACAGGGCGTGTGTGGAATTATTGATAACTATATTCAACATAAGGTCTCTGTTGCCAGATACCTGAGAGCCTTGCTGGTCACTATAAATCCATTCACAACACTCAATGGGGTTGGTCTGGAAGGTATAGTAGATAGAAAAGGAGAAATTGCTCTTTTTCTAGGTGTCCCCTCACTCACCAGGGTTGCCCCTTGGTGACATGCTTCATCATTGGGGCCATCCCAGTCCTCTATGGGCTGGGGCGTGCTGCGACTTGCGAATTACGTAGGAGCACTTACAAATGACTATGTGTGGTGCAGATGTGATAGTGGAGTGGACTAAGTGATGTGTAAAGGGATCAATTTAGAAGCAGAGAGAGATCCAAGAAATGCAGTCACAGTCAGAGAAAAAGGCAAGGGATACTGTATCTGTATGTTGTTGTAGTTGTCCTGTTGAAAGTGGTAAGTAAGCTGCCTGCAGAAAAAAAATCCTCTTATTAGCGGCACTCCTCCATTGCAGCCGACGCTTCGTCCATCGATGTTGGTCACCAGAAGACACCCTGTAAAAAAAGCACAGCATGGACAAACAATTGAACATAAACAAATCTTTGGGTACAAACCTATCCATCAATCTTTGAAAGTGCATGCACTACTGCATGCATGTCAGTGAAAAGTAAGTAGTACTTTCGACAACTGTGGAAGAAAGAATGCGACAGTACAGGGCGTGTGTGGAAATATTGATAACTATATTCAACATAAGGTCTCTGTAGCCAGATACCTGAGAGCCTTGCTGGTCACTATAAATCCATTCACAACACTCAATGGGGTTGGTCTGGAAGGTATAGTAGATAGAAAAGGAGAAATTGCTTTTTTTCTAGGTGTCCCCTCACTCACCAGGGTTGCCCCTTGGTGACATGCTTCATCATTGGGGCCATCCCAGTCCTCTATGGGCTGGGGCGTGCTGCGACTTGCGAATTACGTAGGAGCACTTACAAATGACTATGTGTGGTGCAGATGTGATAGTGTAGTGGACTAAGTGATGTGTTAAGGGATCAATTTAGAAGCAGAGAGAGATCCAAGAAATGCAGTCACAGTCAGAGAAAAACACTAAGGATACTGTATCTGTATGTTGTTGTAGTTGTCCTGTTGAATTTGGTAAGTAAGTTGCATTCAGAAAAAAATTCCTCTCATTAGCGGCACTCCTCCATTGCAGCTGACGCTTCGTCCATCAATGTTGGTGACCAGAAGACACCCTGTCCACTGCCTGCCTGATGCTGAATTGTGGCTCGCTAATGTGAAGCCTGACTCCATCCTTTTTTCCCCATTGCAGAGACTGAAACCCGGCCTGTAATTATTCAACGAAAAACAGGAAGTGATATAATATTACAACACCACTGATAAATAAATATAAGGTATGTAGGCTGTGGAGTGCAAAAAGTCACACTTTGATTTTCCTAGTAGACAGTACAATATTTTTGAAAGTGCGTACTCTGTCTGAGTCACCTTTTGAAGGATAAATAAGTAGGGGCAAATTAATGTAGTGGATCTTTCCCCTCAAGCTAGGTGTACTGTAAACTGTGTTTTAGAACAAAATTAGACCTTCCCAGCAGTGCTCCCACGGTCCCAGACCCTTACTAAAGCCAGTCGCAAAAATGTAGAAGACCCCCAATCAAATCTCAAAAAACGAGGCCTAGCAGAAAACTGGTGACAAAACGTACTTTGAAAGTAAAAGTAGGCCCAAGTACCCCCTTACCCACCGTGGATTGCATTCAAACCACTTGCAAGCAACCAAGCAAAAGTATCCATAGCCAGCATCGCTCCAAGACTCGAAAACCCCCCCACCCAAACACATGCAATAGAAATACTGCTAACCCTAACGGACCCTAAGTTAAGAATAGTGGCAAAGGCTTTCTTTAACTATGCCAAATCCCCCCTTTCCCACCATGGATTTTCTTCAAATGACTTGCAACCAAAATTACACATTCTCACGAGTGCTCTAAGACCCCAGAACTCAGTTGCAAAAATCTAGAACACCCCGAAACACATGCAATCCTGCTGCTAGGGCTAACCCTAACGAACCCTAAGTTACAAAAAGTGCCAAAAGGCTTTTCCGCGAGGATTTTGTCCCAACCACTTCTACCCGGTATTAGACCTTCCCAGGAATGCCCCAAAACCCGCTAACCCACCCGCCAAGAAGCATAACACCCCCAAACAGGCCAAAAGCAAAATCTCATACTTGCAATATTTCTCGGCCTTCGGTCCAAACGCGCTGCGTAGCTAGGCCATAAGTCGGGGTTGCCACCACGGATTTCCTGAAAAGCAAATGCAATCAAGATTAGAGTGTCCCAGCAGTGCTCCCAGACCCCGAAACTCACCCACAAACACCAGGAAGCCCCCCTAAGAGCACCTCAAAGGCAAGCAAGTCCGCAAAAACACTAAAAAATGTGCGCCTCGGATTTGGTCCAAACCACTTTTATCCGGTATTAGAGCTTCCCAGCAATGGCCCCAGCACCGTCAACCCAGGAGAAAACGAGTAGAAGACCCCCAAACAGCCAATGAGCAAAAGTACAAAAATGGGGACTTTGTCATTTTTTTCCAAATTTCCCAAATCACTCCGCGCGCGCTCTGCAACTAGGCCCTAACTCCCCTCTGCCACCATGGATTTGCTTCAAACCTCTTGCACAGTAAAGTATATATAGCCAGCAGTGCGCCCAGACCCCAAAACCCACCCACAAACACCAGGAAGCCCCCCAAACAGGCCCCCGAAAACGTTACATTGAGCAAAATGTCAGAAATAGACAAAAAGAAATCGGCCTGGATTTTGTCCCAACCACTTCTACCCGGTATTAGACCTTCCCAGGAATGCCCCAAGACCCGCCAACCCACCCGCCAAGAAGCATAACACCCCCAAACAGGCCAAAAGCAAAATCTGATACTTGCAATATTTCTCGGCCTTCGGTCCAAACGCGCTGCGTAGCTAGGCCATAAGTCGGGGTTGCCACCACGGATTTCCTGAAAAGCAAATGCAATCAAGATTAGAGTGTCCCAGCAGTGCTCCCAGACCCCGAAACTCACCCAAAAACACCAGGAAGCCCCCCAAACAGGCCCCCGAAAACGCTACATTGAGCAAAATGTCAGAAATAGCCAAAAAAAAATCGGCCTGGATTTTGTCCCAACCACTTCTACCCGATATTAGACCTTCCCAGGAATGCCCAAGACCCGCCAACCCACCCGCCAAGAAGCATAACACCCCCAAACAGGCCAAAAGCAAAATCTCATACTTGCAATATTTCTCGGCCTTCGGTCCAAACGCGCTGCGTAGCTAGGCCATAAGTCGGGGTTGCCACCACGGATTTCCTGAAAAGCAAATGCAATCAAGATTAGAGTGTCCCAGCAGTGCTCCCAGACCCCGAAACTCACCCACAAACACCAGGAAGCCCCCCTAAGAGCACCTCAAAGGCAAGCAAGTCAGCAAAAACACTAAAAGATTTGCGCCTCGGATTTGGTCCAAACCACTTTTATCCGGTATTAGAGCTTCCCAGCAATGGCCCCAGCGCCGTCAACCCAGGAGAAAACGAGTAGAAGACCCCCAAACAGCCAAAGAGCAAAAGTACAAAAATGGGGACTTTGTCAGTTTTTCCCGAATTTCCCAAATCACTCCGCGCGCGCTCTGCAGCTAGGCCCTAACTCCCCTCTGCCACCATGGATTTGCTTCAAACCTCTTGCAAAGTAAAGTATATATAGCCAGCAGTGCGCCCAGACCCCGAAACCCACCCACAAACACCAGGAAGCCCCCCAAACAGGCCCCCGAAAACGCTACATTGAGCAAAATGTCAGAAATAGCCAAAAAAAAATCGGCCTGGATTTTGTCCCAACCACTTCTACCCGGTATTAGACCTTCCCAGGAATGCCCCAAGACCCGCCAACCCACCCGCCAAGAAGCATAACACCCCCAAACAGGCCAAAAGCAAAATCTCATACTTGCAATATTTCTCGGCCTTCGGTCCAAACGCGCTGCGTAGCTAGGCCATAAGTCGGGGTTGCCACCACGGATTTCCTGAAAAGCAAATGCAATCAAGATTAGAGTGCCCCAGCAGTGCTCCCAGACCCCGAAACTCACCCACAAACAGACGGAACCCCCCCTAAGAGCACCTCAAAGGCAAGCAAGTCAGCAAAAACACTAAAAAATTTGCGCCTCGGATTTGGTCCAAACCACTTTTATCCGGTATTAGAGCTTCCCAACAATGGTCCCAGAGCCGTCAACTCACCTGCAAAGAGGTAGAACAACACCCCCACAAGTGCTGAGTCTTTCTTCATTGGGCGTAAACCAGCCCTCTGGTTTGATGGAAATAGGAGTCTGGAGGAGGAGGATAGAGGAGCATGTTCTTCTGAACTTGTGAACCTGAGGAATGCAGACTGCAGCAACTTCAAATCAATTAGCAAACCAGTGAAGACAGTTCTGCTGATGGGCTTGTTTTTGTGATTATCTCATTAAAGTTTGAAATATATTAACTGTGCCCAACAAAGAAAGACAGACACACAGGAATAAAAGTGAATAAGGACGAAAAAGAAAGTTATTGATTCGTTGTCTCATTTTCAGGGCTCGGTATCACGGTCCAGGAATGAGAATAAGGCTTTGTCATCATACTCTGCGAATTCTGGCAGGGTGAGCTCAGTGTCACCTGACAGAGTAGAAATTCCCTCATCTATGTTGCTGGCCACCTCGTCTTCATCCGGCGCGCTTTCTCGTACTCTGTAATCTGGTGGTATGAGGTGCTGATTCATCTTGATCATTGTTAACCTCTCCACATTTTTGGGCGAGAGGCGGCTCCGTTTGGGAGTTACAATGCCACCAGCAGCACTGAAAACACGTTCAGAAGACACGCTTGCGAGTGGGCAAGACAAGTAGTTTAAAGCCAGGTTGGTAAGCTGTGGCCACAATTCTTTTTTCCCATGCCAATACGCCAATGGGTCAGAATTAACATAGACCTCTGTTGAGTCATTCAGATAGTCCTTCACCATCGACTCAAGGTCCTCATCCAAGGTTCCTCCACTTTGCTTAGCTCTTGCTGTGCCTCTGACCTTTTGAGAACCAAACCCACGCTAAGCTAGCCAATCCTCTTCAGCCTCCAATGTTTCTGTTGTGTCTGGTGCAGATGATCCGGTTGCCGGTGTCTTTAACGGCTGAGAGGTCACTTGTGCCACAGCCACAGGTGCAGAAGTGGATTGTTTTGACTAGGGATGGCCTGCTGATGTACTGCCATTTCCTTCAATTTTCAGCCGTTCTCTTTCAAACCTCTTGGCTGACAAGGCTAGCCAATGTTTGTACTTTGGAACATGTTCATCATCAAAAGGAAAGAATGCTTGGCCTGCCAGCGCCTTTTTGTAGCGTGGATCCAGAATAGTAGCACAAATGTAATGCTCTTCTGAGTGGATCTTTTTAAGACGTTCATCACCTTGTAGGAGCTCTAATAGTTTCTCAGCCAGAACAAAAGAGTCTTGGTTTTTTACATCTTTTTCAAACACAGAACACACCTCCTTCAGTTGGTCCTCCAGCATGTACAACAATGGGATAGCTTTTCCCAAATTACAGTCCTCCTTGCTGACTGCACGTGTGAAGAACTCAAAAGGACGAAGCATGCGTGTCAGGCTTTGAACTATGTTCCATTGCGCCGCACCCATCCTCAGGTCCTCCTGAGCTGTACCCTATGTTAAGAAATATTGATCGAGTACCGTATACTGCTCATACAGACGCTCAAGCATGTAGAAGGTTGAGTTCCAACGTGTTACCACCTCCTGGATGAGTGCTTTCACTGGCATTTGACGTTGATATAGCAGGCTCCTCAGCTGCTTCCGGGCCTTAAAAGAATGGCTGAAATGCTTGCACATTTTTCGGCAGGTGTCCAATACTCTGTACGCTGCACTGCCTTTATTACCCAAGAATTTTTGGACAACCAGGTTTATACAGTGCGCCAAACACGGTACTCTGAAATAGTCACCCTCCCTCATGGCCTTAACTATATTGGCGCCATTGTCCGTGGAAACATAACCAACCTGGCGTTTTAGTGGGGACAGCCAGTTAAGGACCTTTGTGTTAAAGACATCCAAAATGTTTTCTGCTGTGTGACGTTTCTCCAAACCAAACATGGCTAGTGTTGCATGTTTCCGAGCAGCTTTAAAAACAATGTCCGTGTCAACACCTGCGTTTAGCTTTGCTTTAGCCCCTGAAAAAGAGACCCAGTGTGCAGTGATGCACATGTAATCAGCGCCTGCGCCACTGGTCCACATGTCTGTTGTCAGATGTATAGTGTGAACAGCACTCTTCTGCAAAGCTGCCCCAATCACCTTCAGAACATCTTCATGTAGTGCTGGAACCGCAACTCGGGCAAAATAGAACCGGCTAGGAACCTTCCATTTAGGGCAGAGCGCTGCCACTAATTCTAGAAAACCAACCTCTTATACAAAAGAAAAAGGGAGAAGGTCCAGAGCTAGCATTTTAGCCAGCTTAGTGTTATACAGACGCGTCAGTGGGTGGTTGCGTTCATATTGCGCTTCTGTAAACAACATCTTTTTAATGTTGCCCTGGACCAAGGATTTACGGGATGATGATGATATCTTCGACTCAGTTACGCTCGCTGATGAACTTTTCTGCCTTGATGTCTCACTCTCTCCCACACTCTTAGTGTGGCTCACATGGGGTGTGCTGCTGACAGGGGTACTGGGTGCAAGTGAAGTGTTTGAATCGTCTTCTTCCTCCTCGTCATCATCAGATGAAAAATCAACTTTTTCATTACGTGCAATTCGGGCTTCCTTGACCGCCTCTAGGTGCGCAAACCATTGGACAGGGTGCGCTCTCCTAAGATGACCTCTCTGGCCTCCGGTACCATAGTTGGTACCAAACTTACCACGACTAACTCGAAACTTACACATGCTACAAATGGCTACGTTTTCCATTCTTGGGCAAACACTAAAGAAGTCCCAAACTGGAGACTTGAAATGTCTTTGGGGGCCGGAGGAGGCGGCGATACTGGTGGTGGTGGTCCTGCTGCTAATGCCAGATGAAGTGGAGGATGTGGATTGCCGAACTTCAGTACGTTTTGCACTTTCACCACCACTAATTGAGGTCGAGGTGGATGGAAGTCCCTTCTTGCGAGGAAGAAATATGGAAGCGGTAGGTGTTGGTGTACTAGTTAACTCCAAATCTAATGATTGTTGTGTTTCCATTGACTCCTCGTCGACATCATCATCACGCTCAGCAGCTTCTCGGGATAGGGTCAAAATGTCACTTTGCTGCATGCCCGCTGGGGCTGCAGTGACCATTATGATGACTGGATCGTCGTCGTGAAGGGCTTCATCAGCAGCAGTATGCCTCACTTCTTGTTGAGCCTCATCACACTCCATAGGTATGAGTTTTTCGACGACCTTCCTTTTACGCTTAGGTATCTTTGTCAGATCATGGTGTGCCTCACTCTCAGGCTGCCGTGGTGGTACCCATTCGTCATCCAGATCATCAGTAGGAGGTGAGCTTGAAGAAGATGTAAACACCCCCCTTGATCTTTTCCTTGCTAGGGATGTGGAAGACAATGAATGATCATCAGGAGGAGTGGCTTCCTCAAATGATACCTCGGTCTGATTGTCAATTTCCTGATGTGCCCCTACTTCGGGAGGAACAACTATTGTGGGCACTTGTGACCCTCCATGCACCTCTGCTTGCGCATCTCCTTGCGCTGCCTCTCCTTCCACATGTACTTGGGCTTGTACTACTTGCACATGTTGTTGTTGCGGCTGTGGTTGTTCAACACTTGTCAGATGAGTTATAACAACCTGTGTTGATTCAGGGACATTGCTGCTACTTTCTTGCGATGAGCCAACATCACTGGTCGATGGTGATTGGAGAAGTACACTGACTGCCTTTGAAGCACTCAAGGGCTTTGACTTAATGTGGGGTGGTGGTGGAGGCACTGAACCCAATGGAGCGGGGGTGCTGCTCCCAGCTTGGTCCCCAGCAGATCCTGCTGCTGCAGGCGTACTTTTTTTTTTGCTCCCAAAAAACGTGGCGGTTGGCACACCAGCCTCCTTGGTAACTTGCTTCTTCTGCTCCTTACTAGCAACTTTCTTGCTAGAGGAGCTACGGAGACCTTTTTTTGGGGCCATCTTCTTCAGAGCAGGTCAGAGACCAGGCCGCAGTTGCACGAATTGTAGAGTTGTCTGAGGCCAGACGTGACGTCGCGTGACGTTATGCTGCACACACACACAGCTGCAGGACTTCTTCCTGGCACTGGTGGTTCTCTTGAGTCTTGTGCACCTAAAAACAATGGAAGACAGAGGAACATCAGTTCAGTTATACACCCCAAAAAAATAAAAAAAAAAACAGAAAAATCAGCACAATCCCATTCCATCCATGCCCTCCATGATGTTTAAGTTCAAGACACCCCACAGAAAGACTAGGCCCATGCTAGACTCAAATACCCCTGGTGAAAAGGCCACAAGTACAGCCCCCAAAAACGAAAATCACAGAAAAATCAGCACAATCCCATTCCATCCATGCCCTCCATGATGTTTAAATTCAAGACAACCCACAGAAAGACTAGGCCCATGCAAGACTCACTACCCCTGGGCATAAAGGTTGAAAAGTAGGCAAAATGGTTGCAGGCCTAACAATAATGCCTACATTCAAAATGGCCACTTGCCTCCCAGCACATGGCCAGGGCCTGTAGCAGCACTCAAAATGGCCCCCAGCCACATGGCCTGTCCCTCCCCATGAACACCCCCAAAAATCGAAAATCACTGAAAAATCAGCACAATCCCATTCCATCCATGCCCTCCATGATGTTTAAGTTCAAGACACCCCACAGAAAGACTAGGCCCATGCAAGACTCAATACCCCTGGTGAAAAGGCCACAAGTACAGCCCCAAAAAACGAAAATCACTGAAAAATCAGCACAATCCCATTCCATCCATGCTCCCCATGATGTTTAAGTTCAAGACACCCCACAGAAAGACTAGGCCCATGAAAGACTCAATACCCCTGGTGAAAAGGCCACAAGTACAGCCCCAAAAAACGAAAATCACTGAAAAATCAGCACAATCCCATTCCATCCATGCCCTCCATGATGTTTAAATTCAAGACAACCCACAGAAAGACTAGGCCCATGCAACACTCACTACCCCTGGGCATAAAGGTTGAAAAGTAGGCAAAATGGTTGCAGGCCTAACAACAATGCCTACATTCAAAATGGCCACTTGCCTCCCTGCACATGGCCAGGCCCTGTAGCAGCACTCAAAATGGCCCCCAGCCACATGGCCTGTCCCTCCCCATGAACACCCCCAAAAATCGAAAATCACTGAAAAATCAGCACAATCCCATTCCATCCATGCCCTCCATGATGTTTAAGTTCAAGACAACCCACAGAAAGACTAGGCCCATGCTAGACTCAAATACCCCTAGTGAAAAGGCCACAAGTACAGCCCCCAAAAACGAAAATCACTGAAAAATCTGCACAATCCCATTCCATCCATGCCCTCCATGATGTTTAAATTCAAGACACCCCACAGAAAGACTAGGCCCATGCAAGACTCACTACTCCTGGGCATAAAGGTTGAAAAGTAGGCAAAATGGTTGCAGGCCTAACAACAATGCCTACATTCAAAATGGCCACTTGCCTCCCTGCACATGGCCAGGCCCTGTAGCAGCACTCAAAATGGCCCCCAGCCACATGGCCTGTCCCTCCCCATGAACACCCCCAAAAATCGAAAAACACTGAAAAATCAGCACAATCCCATTCCATCCATGCCTCCATGATGTTTAAGTTCAAGACACCCCACAGAAAGACTAGGCCCATGCAAGACTCAATACCCCTGGTGAAAAGGCCACAAGTACAGCCCCAAAAAACGAAAATCACTGAAAAATCAGCACAATCCCATTCCATCCATGCCCTCCATGATGCTTAAGTTCAAGACACCCCACAGAAAGTCTAGGCCCATGCTAGACTCAAATACCCCTAGTTAAAAGGCCACAAGTACAGCCCCCGAAAACGAAAATCACTGAAAAATCTGCACAATCCCATTCCATCCATGCCCTCCATGATGTTTAAATTCAAGACAACCCACAGAAAGACTAGGCCCATGCAAGACTCACTACCCCTGGGCATAAAGGTTGAAAAGTAGGCAAAATGTTTGCAGGCCTAACAACAATGCCTGCATTCAAAATGGCCACTTGCCTCCCAGCACATGGCCAGGCCCTGTAGCAGCACTCAAAATGGCCCCCAGCCACATGGCCTGTCCCTCCCCATGAACACCCCCAAAAATTGAAAAACACTGAAAAATCAGCACAATCCCATTCCATCCATGCCCTCCATGATGTTTAAGTTCAAGACACCCCACAAAAAGACTAGGTCCATGCTAGACTCAATACCCCTGGTGAAAAGGCCACAAGTACAGCCCCAAAAAACGAAAATAACTGAAAAATCAGCACAATCCCATTCCATCCATGCCCTCCATGATGTTTAAGTTCAAGACACCCCACAGAAAGACTAGGTCCATGCTAGACTCAAATACCCCTGGTGAAAAGGCCACAAGTACAGCCCCAAAAAACGAAAATCACTGAAAAATCAGCACAATCCCAATCCATCCATGCCCTCCATGATGTTTAAGTTCAATACACCCCACAGAAAGACTCAGCCCACCCACCACTGAGTACCCCTGGGCAAAAGGCCCCAAAACAGCCCAAAAATCGAAAATTCCAAAATTGTAGTTGCAGCAACTGTAATGCCCCAAACAAACTTACTTGTAAAATTTCTAATCCAACAGTGATCCAAAGAAAGTCAAAAAGGCCTCAAATCCAAATATCCAGCAGCATCCACAAAAAGTAATCCTTCCAGCTCCAGATCCAAATGAAAAGTGACCAGGAGATGGACAAAGCACTGGGAGGAGCCTGCTGGACAGGAACAGGAAGTTGAAGACTGTGGGGCACTTCCTTCCTCCCACCCCCCTCCCCAAAATGGACTCCTCGCTAAAAAAGTGCAGGCAAATGTCAACCTAAGGAGTTATTCAGATAAAAATCATCATTTCAAGAAGGTTTATGCTGCTTGCTGGTGGATTTCTTGTGCAGAATTGCAAATTTTATATTTTCGCTTGTGCGAGATTGTTGCTGCTCGCCGCATCTCAAATCTCGCAATTGCGAAGTACCGCGAGACGTGATCTCGCCGTACTCGCGTTGACAAACTCTCGCTGTGCAAGTTGGCAAGCCGCGATGACGTAATCGCGCTCGCCAAATTCCCGCGGGATCCCGCAGCAAGATCCAAAATGGCGCAGCACTCGCAAAATATCGAGAAAAACAACTCGGCAAACGATGATAAACACCGCGCGCCGCAAAATTGTATCACACCAAGAAAAAAAAAATCCGCTGCGTGCGAATTTGCGGATTTTGCGGGAAATTCGCAAATCTCGCGGATTGCGAATTTACAGAAAATCCGCAAAATCCGCGAGCGTAACGGATTTTCCGCCCATACTTACTAGGGACCCTCAGGATTCAAGGGGACTTAATCTCCCAACTTTAAATGGCCATAGGGCATGTTTACACAGTGGTGAAGGGAGGGGACGGTGCCAGAGGTGACATGTGCAAACACATCCTATGGCGCGGTTTCAGTTTGGGAAATAATTACCCTTCAATTCTGAGGGCCTCTGGGGGCCAACTAGCCCACCAGGTGCTTCCAGCAAGCGCCATTGAGCTGCGTTGCAGAGAGGTGGTCCAGGCCATGCCCCTTTTTTCTCCTCTCTGCAACGCAGCTCTGTGGCGCTTACTGGAGGTACCTGGAGGGCCAGTTGGAGCCTAAGGACCCTCAGGATTCAAGGGGACTTAATCTCCCAACTTAAAACGGCCACAGGGCATGTTTACACAGTGGTGAAGTGAGGGGACCGGGCCTGAGGTGAAGTGCGCAAACACGCCCTGCGGCGCGTTTTAAGTTGCGGAAATAATTCCCCTTCAATCCTGAGGGCCACTGGAAGCCAACTAGCCCACCAGGTGCTTCCAGTAAGCGTCACTGCGCTGCGTTGCAGAGAGGTGGGCCAGGCCGTGCCCCTTTTAACACCTCTCTGCAACGCTGCTCTGTAGCGCTTACTGGAGGTACCTGGTGAGCCAGTTGGACCCTTTGTTTCTGGAAACTTTTTTTTGATCTTTATTATTTATTATCTCTCTCTCTCTATTTTTCTGATTCTATTTTTTTTGTTTTTGTCTACTTTTTCTGTGTTTTTTTTAACTACTTTTGCACTCTTTTTCTATTACCTGCTTTTTTCATTTCTTTTACTTACTTTTTTCATTTTTACCTCTTCTCTTCCGCCCCCGTCTACCCCAGAACCATGGCAAAGGGCTCATCATCGGCGTAGCCAGAGCTGCGACCGCCTTCCTTGCGGAAGGCGGCGCCCACAAGGGGTGCAGGCACGGGCCTTTTTAGGTAAGGTGGAGTTGTGCAGCGCCACCTCCCTTTAACCCTGGCAGCAGGCGGCAGGCCTGGGTCTGGGTACGTGCTCCAGGAGCATCGGCAGCGGTGGGGAAAGGTGCGCCGGGCAGTGTTTCGGTGCAGCCAGAACCAGTTGACGCGCCGGTAGTCCGATATCCTGGACCGGGAGCAGGACCTGCTGGACCTGCTAGGAGTAGAGGTCCTGGGTCTTGGTGAGTAGCTATTTAATAGTACTTTGTGTCTGTTTTTCTGCTTTGTGTTATATATTGCGAATATATTTTCTTTCCAACCAGCTAGAATGCTGCTGCTTACAATACAGGTAAATTACGTTTAAAAGTCTTCTGTGATTGTTATGACACAGGTGCTCTGCGCTACTAACTAATCTTAATTATTTTTAACTTTGCGTTTGCGCTCGTTTTGCGTGATTATGTAAGAGTTTATTTTAGAGAACTTAAGTTAGGTAATGCTACAGTGACTCTAGTCCTAACTTTGTCCTGTCACTAAGAGATAGGGGTGGATTGATACTTAGGTTTAGTTACGTATTACGAGTTTGTAATTATTTAGTGGTCTGCTTGACGCCCCCTCTGTTACGTAACGTGCTGCGGAGTGCTGCAAGTGCTTACCCCAGTACTTAGAAGAACCTTTTGTAGTTTGTTCAGTGAGTGGTAATAGGCTTAGCACTAGCAGAAAATCAGCATCAACCGACCAACAATTTGGTGTATGCAAAAATGTAGGCATGTGTCCTCCATTTATGCATTTTTGAGGACAAAAAGAAGTGGAAATGCTTACTTAATGTACAATTGGCATTCCTGGAATAGGTGGGCTAGGTCAGGTGGTACGTACTATTTAGGCTTAGTTAGTATTCTGGAATCAGAATGGAACACTGGATTAGTGTTGATAAATAATAACTAGTCGGTCCGCAAATCCCCTGATACTACTTGTCGACCAGATTAGATAGGTCAATTTTATTGCAATTGTTGTTTACATAAATGTTTTTTGACCTTCTTTTAAAAATATTTTATTTGTTTCACACCAATCATCAATGTTTGTCTCTTTCTTTCTTATATCTTTCATGATCAGCACCCAGGGGCAAGAAGACGGGATCAGAGTCGACGGGAGCAGATGAACACCAGGGACAGGAGGACCAGGACCAGGGCTCTTCTGCTGGCCTCAGTAAGTCGTCCTGTTTTTAATATTAATAATTCTTATTCACTAACTTTTACTGCACTGTTTTTTTCTGAACTTTTGTTTCCGTTCCCTAATGCTATTTTCACCAACAATTATCCTTCGATCTAGACTATCTGTTTCTAAATTCTTGTTATCCCTGCCTCTAACTGCCTCTGCTATTACACTATGTACTACTACTATTAGTCTGTCTGTAGCTAAGCTTGCCCAGTTGGCCACTCTTTATTTAAAAGGTTTCAAATAAAACTCAGATTCACCAGTAGCTCTAGCCATTGAGTTTAGTCCTTTGGGTTGTCCTCTTGTACTCCTTCTGGTCTTCTTAATCTTGAGGCTTTATTAATCTTGAGGCTTTTCGACAGTTCCCACCAACAAAATGCCCAACCAGATTTTACTATTTTGAAAGGATAGGACATACTACTACTGTTGTAGGGATTTTGCACAAACAGAACTTTGCACAAGAAAATAGGATGTTGGTGATGGGAGGTTGGACCTTCCTCACACCTCAATCAGAACCCACCACAATACCCTGCCCTACTAGTTATAGTAGTGTCTCATAACTATTAGCTTTCCGAACCCCCCACCCAAGATATCCAATGAGTAGACAACCCAGTACATAACACTCCAGACCTCTCAGTCGTGGAAGCAATGCACATGCACACCCTTCCTTTTGCTCACTCACTCGTGTAAGTCCATCCACACCAAATTCTACCGAGTCTATGTAGGTTCAAAGGTTTTATTTGCAACTGAAAAGCTCTGTACATTGTTCTACAATGCAGCACCAACAGCAAAATGCATAAGATTAAAACATTAAACATTGTTACACTTAGTTACACTTACAACAACTACAAGTCCATAAAACGAAGGGAAAAAATGTGAAATCATGATAATAACTGAACAGTGGTTGAAGCACCACCATCCCCTTGGTAGGAATATAGTTTATATAACATTATAAACGAAGATCTGAGCGAATTCTGGGGACCCCTCACCTTAGAAGAACCTAGTGCTGGTTACATCATAAGCTCTGCAAAGCTCTGGTTCGTAGAAGGGAATCTTCCGTCTGTTATGAGAAAAATGGTGCGGTTAGTATATTGCAAGCATTTCTCAGTCGTGCCAAAAAGTGTAGCATTTTTATGGATAACTAACATGGACTAACACCAGAACTCCATAACAAAGTGGCTTTTTTTGGTTGACCTTGTACGCAGCGCTTAGACAGTAGCAGTATGAGCTCATATGGGCTCAAAGGCGTCTTATACAACACGCTGCGAGGTAACGTGTGCAAAAATAAAAGACACAAAGGTAAAATGGTTGCATGGCTTGGGCTAACTAAGCAAAGACTAGAATGACACTAGGGACCATATAACTACTAGTGTCTACTCTACTACTACCTGATTTGTACTAGTGATGTATGTTGTATATGTATGTATTACTATTAAGTCATTGTTCAGTCTTGCTACTGAAAAATAGGGGCAGGTGTATGTGACACCTAAAAAATGTGTAAGGCTTTTTCTAAGCGCACTAACGACCACCAGTGCTGGGGCCAGCAGAGAAGTCGATGCGGCTGGTGACGGAGGAGAGGATGCAGCAGTTGCAGGGGGAGCTGCAGGGGGTGAGCTAGCAGCAGTGGCGGGCGGTGGTAAGTTAGATTCCTAATCCTTACTTATTGACATTACACTCACTGCAAGGGTGTATTGTAAACTGTACTGTTGAGATTTACTAAGTAAGAAGTTGTTGTAAACGGTTGAAGACACCCTTTACTTGGCATTAGTAAAAGCATTAGCGGCGGGAGTGTTGAGTAACCAATGGCCTCTTCTATCTGATTTCAACTCAGCTGTGAAAGTTTTACGGAGAAGACTAAAAGTCAGATCAGATGACCTTGATGGATGGATTGAACGAAAAGGGAAAGAAGGATGCATGGAAGAAGGAGGGCGAGATTTAATATTTATGACTGACAGAGAAGGATACGTGGGATGCATGCATGCATAGGTGGCTGATAGGAATCAGATGCATGGTTGGTTGAATGTCTGAAACTCCCACAAATGTTAAAGTCAAAGGAAGTGGGAGTGGTTCTTCCTGATATATAGCTACTCCTTCCAAAGGGAAACCTGACAGGAAGGAGTTGGCCACCGAGGACCGGCGCCGGAAGCTGGAGGCCATACAGCGGGAATACCGTTGGCTGGTGGTTCTGGAAGAGGAGAAGGAGGAGGCGGCAGCAGCTGCAGCCTCCTCCAATGCCCCGGGCCCCAGCCACCGCCCTCCAGTGTTACAGCGCCACCGTCTGGCAGCCACCCGCCACCACCCCTCCTTTAACATCACTGCTGCCCCCCAACTGTGGATGCAACTGCTGCGCTTTGAAACGCTGTGTTGCACTCCTAGAGGAGCAAGTGCGTGTCCTCCAGAGTCGAGCCCGCCAAACATAAGACCCTATTCATTGCCCCTTTTTTATTTAATCTTGTGGTGGGTGGGAATCGGGCGTGTGGGTTTCGGACAATTTGACATTAGGTTGGACTTTTCTTTACGGACATTAGGGGGAGAGGGGTGGGTCAGGTGTTGTGGTTTTTTTTACATTTTTTATTATGTTAGGATGATAAATTATATATTTCTACTTTACATACAATGTTGTTAATGTTTTGTGGTGGGGTTACTGTTTTACATCACACTATTTCCTTGCTGGTGCAGGGCCGCCCACAGCCAGTGTTTGATTTAAATAATTGGCTGACTTTGTAAGACACAAACAGATAGATGCGGCACCCGTCACTGAGTGACGTGTCCTAGCAGTACTGTCAGTCTGTTCTAGTCTATGCATTCTGCAACTGGACTCAAAGGGGTGTGTGAATTGAATTAATGAAAACATGACCATTATTAATTATGCCTCCCCCAGACTTCTCTTACCTTTGCTTGATGTTTAACTTAGGCACAGCGATGGCTGCAGGGTGATGATGGTTTCCTTTCCTAACATGCCATGGTTGTGGTGGTAGTAGTAGTAGTAGACAAAGGCAGCAGCATTTGCAAAAAAAAATAAAATGAGACGGTCAGTCGCCTGAGAGAGACTATTCAAGGAGTAGTAGAATGAAGTATAGTACAGAACTTACTGCAAAACAATAATATGCAAAAATACAACAAAACATAATGGTGGTGGGGATAACTTAATACATAGAGTTACAAACTATAGTTGTGTTGAGTCACTTGACTAGGCCTACAGTACACTAGACACAAGCGTAACCGTTAGTGCTGTGTAGGAGGATGACAACAAATCCAATTGATGCCAATGTATAGGTTCCTTTGGTAAAAAAATCACCTCACAAATATACTGCTCATGGGTGGGTAAGCAGAAAAAGATCCTCACCCTGCCTTGAAATTGAAGTACTGTTGCTTTTGCCACATCCGCCACAGCAAGCGTGTGATAAAGTATTGGTGTGCATTTAATTTGTGAACTAAGTGCCAGTCAACTAAATCTGGGTAAGTGAACTCATTACTACCCATGTAGACCATCAGGAATCACTTCAATCAAAACATTATAGTTATATTTCGCATTTTTTTCGCAGCAAATTTCACTAAATAATATCGGTGGCTCCTATTACCAGAGCGCGAGCCCCATTACTAATGAACAGAAGGTATGGTTACTTTTTATTAACTCCTAGTAAATACTTTTAGACTCTCCTTTCCTTAATGGAATGAATCAGAAAGAGTAGTAATTAGACTTGAATATGTTGTCATTAACCTACAGATACCAGAATTCCTCCAATCATACTGAGGATTCTTAAATCAAGCAGTACATCCAAACCCGGATCACACAATCGGGCCCCTGTTCTTCTATGATTAATGTGGAAGAAACATATAATCTCAGGTAAAAATGTAACTGATATACGTCACAATATAGCTGAGTGACAACACTATGGAGATTTATTATTAGAATTACTTAATCTGGAATTCAAGATATGTGCCCCTTAGTATAAATGCTTGTTTTTGAAGATACCAATATACAAAACCCACCAAAGACCACACCTATGAGTAGATAGGACACTAGTGTAACTAAAGTGGACAGGTTAATACTGAACGAAAAAAGCAAAGAAGAGTTGTTTTCAAATGAGCTGTAGATTAATGCAATTTTGTGATGAAATGGTAATTGTGTGTTTTCTTTTAGAACTGGTCCTGAAGAAGGTTGTTCATTAATCTTTCCAAACCGAAACGCTGCGTCGACCCCTGTTCTTGTGAACATTTTAACCAAAATTGTCTCTTTTTGTGTATATATGCTTTGATTTTATATGGTTTTAATTCAGTGAAAATGTTTTCAAAATTATTGTGACAATATTCCTTTTTTGAATAAACAGATATATATATTTTTTGATAACACTTCTGCCTGCCGTGTCTTAAATTTTAGTAATAATTAGTAATTCTATGTGATATGTATTAATTGCTTTACTGTGTGGTCATATATTGAGCCGTGAGGTTTTGATCCATTGTGAGATTGGTATTCTCAAGAATAGGTTGGGGGCACCACCTGATTAACAATTACCATCTTTATGGTGAGTTAAGGGGACTTTCTTTTCTTCCTCAATATTATACCCCTGTCCCAGACCTACTAGACAAGGGGGCCTCCTTTACTTTATATGATATGGTACATTTAATTTAGTCATACCTCAATAAGTCACACAGCCCGGGGGAAGAGGGTTAGGGTTTGTTGAATGGATGGGAAGGGGGGCTTGGGGAAAGGTTTGACACAGAAAAAACAGTACACATGGACAAACAACAAACAACAATCTTTGTAGACTACCATATCCATATCAATATGTTAAGGGAGAAAAAGGAAATGCATGCATGAGGAGTGGAGAAGTATGGGTCACTGATTAGAGCGGCAGACCCTGAGGCAGAGGTCTGGCCCGGGACCAGGGTTCAATCGCCGTCGCGGCAGGGGTCAATGTCCTCGGACCCGATAATTCTCGCCTCGGTGCCTAATCTAATCATGGGGTTCCACTTTGCAACTCTGGGCAATAGCTTGCTTAATCTCCACTCCGGCCGTAACAACGCTAGGATACCTTGGGGGTGCCCAGGGGTGGACACCTCACAGGAACAGGCCAGGAAGGGTTCCACAGCGGTATTCATACAGCGCTTAGAGACCTCTGGGTGATAGGCACTATACAAGTGAAAATTACATTTACATTTACATTTACATGATGATTGATAAGGAGACCCGGATGACATACAGTTTGTGTTCAGTTGTTCCAGGCTTACTTTTACAGATAGCAAAGAAAATGTTAAAATATCTGTAGGGATGAATTATAAACAGAGAGCAAACCTAATGATAATAATAACAACAAGAACACCCTGTTGTAAAGATTGTAGACAAAAAATAAATCAAATTATTTAAAAGATGATGAAAGTTGAAGGTGTTACTGTGTTATCCTGGTCAAAATGTGGATTTGCATCTCGGCATTCCTCTTGGTCCCCCGTCCATCAATCTTGGGTGTCGCCACTGCCTGCCTGGCAGATGTAGATTCATTGGTAAGGTAAGTGTGCATTGTTTTCCCAAGTATAGCACAGGGTAAGGCCCGGCCTGTAATTGTAGATGGAAAAACAAAAGGGATATTGAGAAACCAAGTCGAAAAAAATAGACAAGTTATGGTGTAGTGCAACAAGAACACTTTCCGAAGCGGCATGTATGCATCATCTCTACTCTAATCTGTTTCCAGAATTAACCTACAACAACAGGACAGGGCAGACCCACAGTGACGGCACCCTTTGCACATCCTCCATTTAGCATACCTTTTTTTGAAAGATTTGGACAAAGCACATATCCAGCAACATAGCATTTTACAATTTAAGTGACTAAATCAATGCACCACAGTCATACCACTGCAACACTCGACTCCACTGCTACACAGTTATTTTTGTCTGCTGAGGTTGTTGTTGACTTGTTTACCTTTAATGCCATTCATGAAATACCGTGACTTATTTCATCAATCATCTCCGATACTTGTACTGAGGGACTGTGAAGATACTACGTCACTGTGGTCATCATGATGGTGTGGTTCAACTCAATCTGCAGTGTACCGAGTGAGTCCAGATTCCATATTCAAAAATGCAATGGATCGGCCTGCAGTAGAAGTACAATTTTGTTATTAAACAATACGAGTGGAAATATTGACTTGAGTCACTCTTAGTGTGTAGAGTAAATACTAGTACACTTTGACTTCACCTCATGCACAACAAACAACAAAAACACAAACACCAATCACTCAGAGTCGGTGTCCAATGCATGCCATTCATTACCTGTTCCGTCTCATCTTAAGTGAAGGGGCCGTCTCTCTTGCCATCATCATGGTGTTGTTGTCCTACTCAGTGTGCAGTGTATAGATTGAGTCCCCTTCCTATATTCAAAAGCAATGTATCAGACTGCAGTAGAAGTTCACATTTCTTATTAAAAATAGTTACAAGAAGGGAAAAATTGCCTTGAGTTACTTTTAGTGTGTAGATTATTACATATAGTACACAATGAAATAACTTCATGCACAACAAACAACAAAATCACTCAGTCAGCATCCAATGCATGGCATTATTCATTACCTGTTCCTTCTCATCTTCAGTTAATGGGAAGTCTCTCTCGGATCAAAAAGGAGGATAGCTATAGTAGTTATCATCATGTTCCACTTCTTTTGGAGGGACTAGGAAAGATTAAATTTTTTCTTCTATTTTGCATCATCCAATCATCATCTGTCTTGAGGGCAATGGATTTAGAGAGATTCAGGAGGATGGAGGAGCAGGATTCGGAGGAGTGTCCTGTGAAATGCAGACAGCTGAAATTTGTATATATATATATATTTTTTTGTCCTCATATTCGCCCTTGGTAACCATATAGTGACGAAGAAATATAGAAGATGTCAGAGGCACTGGCCCAGGTATACTGGGGGGGATTTAGATGGTACCTGGCAACGTTTCCCACAATGCCTCGCATCCCAACTTTATCCTCATCTAATGGTACCAACAGGGTTGGTGAACTGCTATATACAACCCATTTCATAGCCAGAGTCGCATATATAGGGTATGTAAAGCAAAAAAGGATCAAAAAGAACAAATGATCCATCCAAGCAGCACAATCATAGGACTTGGGGGAAAAAAAAAAAAAAAACATAATGTTCTGGCCTATAGTTACCAATTCAAAAGTAGCCAAAATCTTCTCTTGTGTTGGTTGCCTACTCTAGCCAGATCTAGTTTGGACATCTGTAACATCGCTGCTCGCCAATCTGTATAGAGAGGAGGAGTCTTGTCTTTCCAGCGTTTACAAATTTCTCTTCTAGCTAATAAACAACTATAAAAGACCAGTTTTTTACTTATACCTTCAATCTCGGGTATAATACCAAAGAAAACTAACGTGGGGCAGGGACTGACTTGTAGATCAATTGCTAGTGAAAGGGAAGCACAAATTTAATTCCAAAAAGATTTTATATAGGGACACTCAAAGAACATGTGTGTATCTGGTGCTGCTGCTAAACCACATCTGGGGCATGAGACCTGAGCATTATTGGTGAACTTTGATAAACGTAGTGGAGAATAGTACGCTCTATGTAGTGTGAACAAATGGTTTCGACGAAGCCAAGATGGTTTTACAATCTCCCCCAGAATCTTAAATGATTTGAGCCACAAGCCCTCTAGATCAGTGTTAGGTATATATGTTTCCCAAAAGGAGTGGGGTAGCAGGAATTCGCCAACAATCTCGTCCAGTATCAGGTTATACCAAAATGTTATCTCTTTTTTAAATGGAGGTTTGTCCATCAGATAGGATACTAGATTGTTATCAGCACCTAATTTATGCCTACCCCTTCCTAGGCTGTAAGCTTGGGACCAACTCTGGATTTGAAGGTATTTAAAGCGTGAAAAGCGAATTCCTATTATTGAGCTCAAGGTCTCCCATGGAAGTAATATTCCATCAACAAACAGGTCCCCCCAAGCTGAGATCCCAGCCTCTCTAACTGGGAGGGCTAAACTATCCAAAAGCCAAGATGGAGCACCTGGCGAGTCCCATAGCGGGGTCCGACTCTGATAGTAATCCAAATTGAGTGTACGTCTTAGATTCGTCCATGTTCTGGCTAAGTCCCTAAGCACCTTTAACTTGACCTTCTTAAAGTACTTTGGGTCCCCAAATTTTAACAAAAAGTTTGTTGGCCCAATTTTTTCCCCTTTGAGAAGTGCTACGAATAATTTTCCGCTCCCTTCGTTATTAGGGGTCTTTAAAAGCATCCTAATATGGGAAAATTGGAAAGCCCAACCGTATATCTGGAGGTCTGGTGCTGCAAGGCCACCTTTTTCTCGACGCCGTCTAATCTTCTTCCAGGATAACCTGGGCGTACGGCTATTCCAAATAAATCTATTTAATTCCGTTTGGAGTTTGGCAGTCGAAGATGGATCAAAGAAAAGAGGGATAGTGTTAAACAAAAACATAATCTTGGGTAAAATGGTCATTTTGACCAAATTAGATCTACCTATCAGGGAAATAGGACGAGCTGACCATGATCTCAGCAATCTTCGAGCTTCCTTAGCCACACGGGCAAAATTTAACGGGGCGATCTTGTTAATATCAGTGTAGATATTTAACCCGAGATACCTAAGGGTGGCACTTGGCTGTACTCCTACAACCGAAGCAGGTTGATTCCAAACCATAATGTCGGTTTTGGATGCATTCACTTCATAACCAGATATTGCCCCAAACTCTTCTGCAATAGATATGACCGTAGGGAAAGCTGAACTTAACTTAGATGAAAAGATAAGGACATTGTCCGCGTATAGTGCGACTTTCCGCTCCCAACCTTCAAAAATAAAAGGTTTTATATTAGTATTGTCCCGAATTAGTTGAGCAAAAGGCTCGATGTATAAATCAAATAAGAGTGGTGAGGGGGGACACCCTTGACAGGTTCCTCGTGTAATGTCGAATGGCTCCGTGAGCTCCCCGTTAACCAGTAATGAAGCAGAAGGGTTTTTATATAGTAGTTTTACTGCTCGTCTAAAATTGTCTCCCAGATTGAACTTTTTTAACACTTCTTCTAAATACACCCAATTTACCCTGTCAAAGGCTTTGGTGGCATCAAGAGTGAAAACTGCTAAAGGAAGTGATGTGAAGTGGCCATATCTATTGCACCAATGAGGTCATACGTCAGTTCGTGCAGTTGCCTCTCTTTTACAAAACCTTTCTGATCCATATGCAAGATGTTATTTGCTACACCACTCAATCTATTCGCAAGTACGGCTGCAAAGATTTTATAATCCGTACTAAGAATTGAAATTGGTCTATATGACCCACAATTGGATGCGGGTTTGCCAGGCTTTAAAATCAGGGTTATAGAGGCCCTATCCCAGGAAGCAGGAGGTAGGGCACCTTCTAATAAGATGTTATTAAACAGATTTGTTAAGTAGGGAAGAATAGTTGGACATATTACTTTGTATATTTCCGAGGGTAACCCATCTGGTCCTGCTGCTTTGCCTTTTTTACTTTTCGAGATGGCAAAGCTAACTTCCTCCGATGTAATGGGGCCATCTAAAATTTCCATTTGTTCAGGGTCCAGAACCGATAAAGCGATCCTGGATAACCAGTCCCTTGCTTGAGTAGGTTGTACATCACTATCTTCTTGATATATCTCACTGAAGAAACTTCTAAAAGCGCCACTAATTCCCTCATCTGTAGAGTATAGTACACCGTCTTTACTGATGGCACTAATATTATTTCGGACCCTATCAGTCTTCGACTTCCAGGCAAGGAGCTTACCGGCACCTTCCCCATATTCGAAGTGGGCCAGTCTACTAGCCTCCCATCTCTCCAAGACCCGTGCACTCAAGACGGAGGAAAGATCTCCCTTTAGGACTGTTAATTTATCTTGCATCCCAACTAGTGTGGACCCTATTGATACTGAGTTTGTGATAATCTCTTCTTGAAGTTTTGCTATCTCCAATTCAAGAGAGGCTACTGCTTCCCTATAGGTCTTATTTTTGTATGCTGATATATTAGTTAGATAGCCCCTTAGAGTTGCTTTAAATGCGTCCCATGTTATTCCAGGTGGCGCAGACCCCTGGTTAAACTCCCAAAAGAGTTTGACTTCCTGATTTAATGCCTCTGAGATGTCCGGAGTGAAGAGTATTGATCTATCGAACGACCAATATTTTAACGAGGGCCTGGATGGAACCTCAAGCAAGATGGCTGTATGGTCTGAGAGATGGAAAGGTAGATGAGCAACTGATTTTACGTATTTAGCTAAAGTGTGATTAATCAGAATGAAGTCTATCCGAGACTGGTGATTAAATTTATAATTTTTAAAAGTGACCCCCTTTTGGGACCCATGTAGAGTCCTCCATATATCGATATAGTTCAATGTTTTCATATTATTTAATAAAAACGTCCTAGTCTTGGAAAAAGTTATAGCCCTGTTAGTGGATGACTTATCTAATGATGGATCTAGAACTATATTAAAGTCGCCTGCTAGAATAACCGGCTCTGAAAATACATATAGTTCCGCGAAGAGAGATACCAATACTGATGGATCGTCTTGGTTTGGACCGTAGTAACCTACTATGGTGAATGGTGAACCCGAAATAATAACAGAAGCTATTGCCCATCGACCATACGGGTCAACCTGTTTAGCGACTAGCCTAGCCTTGATAGATTTTTTAAAGAGAATGGCTACCCCCCTAATGTGTGAGGTTTGAGTTGTTATAACTCCAAAGTCTATCCATCTATTCTTACTCAAGAGGTTTTGCATTTCCGTTTCTGCAAGATGTGTCTCCTGGAGCACTAATACCTGTGCAACCGAGTCTCGTAGATATTGCATAATATTATTTCTTCTCGGTGACGTGCGAAGACCATTAGTGTTCCAGGACAAAATACGTAGATTATGTATTACAGCAAAAAGCTATTATATAACTCAAAGACCAATACTGCCAAACTACAAAGAGAAAACTATAAAATGATCGACTTCTGTCATTTTTTTCTAGAAAGTGCTGTAAAGGACGTTTAAGAGGACTTTTTTTGCTTCCCCCCCCCTAACCCCCCACCCCCCCATGCCCCCCACCCACGGAAACCCCCACCACAATCTATCTGGAATCCCAGAAAGATAGCACTCCGCTGTGGACCCCTGCGAATATCAACCATCAGCCGATTATGGGAGGAAAATAGAAAAGAGGAAAAGAAACAAGGGCAAGGAAGGAAAAAGTCCTAAATGAGATTAAAAAGATAATATGATTTCCTAGACTAAAGCCCACAAGTGAATATACATCACCTAGTTTAACAGGATTAAACAGGAAATATATATATATATATTCTGTTATTTTGTATATGTACACTTATTTTTTTTTCCACTATCCTTTCTTTTTATTTTATCCTTTATTATTTTTTATTTTTCCCTTTCTTTTTCCACTATTTTTTTTTCTTCTGTTATTTATTTAAACACCTGCCCACCACCTATTATTCAATACTATAAAACTCATATTTCTTCTATATGCCTAGCTGCAGAAATTATTAGAGCTAGCTGTGAATTTTGTGAATTTGTCAAGAAACTAGAATGCAGTGAGTCAACCTAAAGAGAAAACAGATAAAGGGAAAGGGAAAGGGACCCAATACTACTTAGCAGACTCTGACCCACTGCCCATACTCAGCAAAAAATCATCTGCGGCCTGTACTGATCTTATGTTATGCATAGTGTTCTTATACATAACTCTTAATGCCGCTGGAAAGACTAATTGAGCAACGGCCCCTTGACTCCTGAAAGCTTCCAACCTTTTTCCAAGCTCCCATTGTCTATCAAGCGTGACTCTCGAGAGGTCAGATCTGATCTGGAAATTGAACCCCTTGGCGTTTACCACTTTCTGTTTCAATGCGATATTCAAAATAGTTTCTTTTAGGGAATATGTGAGAAAATTAACCAGGATTTTCCTAGGCTTTGTTCTCTGAGAGTTTCTCCGAAATGGCTCTCTATGAATGCGCTGAATATCCGTAGCTATTTCTTGTTCTGACATATCTAGCCGTAGCGCCTCTTTCAAGAGAGAAACAATAAATTGCTTTATGTCCGAACCCTCTTTCTCCTCCGGTATATTCAAAACTCGAAGATTGTTCCTGCGGGCATGATTTTCCAACGTCTCCAGCCTTTCGGACAAGCTCTGATTCTCTTGTCTAAGGTTCCTTAGTTCTGCTTTTGTGGCACTTAAGTTAATATTAACTTCTGTGACGGAATCTTCAAGAGTTTCTGTCCTAGTCGTAAGAGCACCAAGTTTGCTGTCCAATGACTGACAATAGCATCGAATATCGGCTTGATTTGATGCAGAAGTCTCAAACCCCTTTTTAATGTCTGTGGCCAGGGTCGCAAACATTGCCTGGAAAGAGGCCTGTAGTGTGGAAACCAGATCTGAGTTCAGGGCCCGAGTGGTATCATCGGGTAAACTGGGATCTCCCCTGCTATCAATAGAAGATATTGAGCCTGTTTCCTGGGCAACTGACTGTAGACTAAGGCCGGATGCTAAACTTGGTGGCGCTAGAGGAAATGGGGGCGCCAGCGGTGTGAACAATACCAACGAGGGTACTGATTGCTCCAAATTGATTACCATTTGGTGATCTGTAGGATTCGATTGATCTGTTCCTCCTGGCTTAGAGGAGAGTGATTGATCCAAATGGCAGTCCATATCTTTCTTGCGTTTATCAATGTTGCCATTATTCATGATGGTACTATCATCTATGAATTTGGCAGTGGCAGAAGTACTGATTTCATTCGAGCCCACAACTGCTTTCAAAAAGGGATCAGGAGTAGGGACATTCGTTCCTGCCATTTCCCTTATAGTCTGTTCAGGAGTAGGGACATTCGTTCCTGCCATTTCTCCTATAGTCTGCTCTTCCACATGTTTGGCGGCCATCTGTAGCTCCGGTAAAGTATCCCCTACCTCCTGGATCAAAAGAGGAGAGCAAGAATTGCTTGCCAAGAGCACCACTTGAGGAACCACTTTAAAGTAAGAGCGCAATGAGGCGTTATTTTTTTTGAAGTGGTAGCGGAATTCTTTGATTTAATTTTTGTAGACTTAGGAGTATAGGAGCGTTTTGCCTTTACCTGACCAGTTAGATAAGTCGATAACTTTATTTTCCCCGTACCCTCAGCAATAACCGCAGCAGCGATATTAGTCTCAGAAGTAGAGTGAGGGACTATGCCTTCTGTACTCAAGCCCTCTTTCCCAGTACCAACAGAAGCTACTCCACTCAAAATGTTATGATTTATTGATGTATCCGCACCAGGGGAGGGAAACTTATTTATGTTTTTAAGATCAGTTTTGTGGAAGAACGCCTTATTAGTTTCTTTCTTGCTGTCAACTGTGCGTTTCCTTCTCACCCGCCCTCTCACTTTCCCTTTCCCACTGCCCTCCTGGAAAATCTCCTCAGTGCCCACTGGTATGCCCACAGGATTCAAAGTGGCAGAGTCTTCCCCACTACTCCCTTCCGTGCTATCACTGCTATTATCACCGGCTTGCTTCTTGCTCTGATGTCTGCACTGACATCGCTGCCGAGCTAGGGGCCGTTTCTCCCAAAACTCTCCCTCCTCGCGCTGCTCTAGCTGTGCTTTTACCTGTGCCTTTGAAGCTACCGCTGCACCATGCTGCCCCAGTAAAATACCTTGTGTGCGGCGTCCTCTCCGGAGCTCCAGGGCGGCCCGCGACCAGATCCAGCCACTCGCTAAGGAATGCGGGGGCTCAAGTGCTGGCTGACTTACTGTCACAGAACGCTGTGATTCCTGCTCTCGCCTGCCAGATGAGATCGTAGCTTGAAAGGCTGCAGCCTCTGTAGACGCCGCCGCGCACACTGCTGCTGCGGGCTCCGAGTTTGCCTCCTCCCCCAAGCACATGAGAGGCGGAGGTGTGGCGGTATGGCGGAGAGACGCCGATACCGAGGGAAATGTTTGTTCACTTGACAAACTACTTTACTGCAGATCCGAATTGCAATACAGCTTTCCGCGGCTTGACGGGACGACATAAGAAATCATGCCTGCAAAGATTCTATCCTCCGGTCAGAGAAACTGCAGGAGTCCGTGGGCGGAGTACTGCCGCGGCTCAGCCGGCCGCCGCCATGTTTCCCCAAAGCCAGCTGAAATTCTTATATTGCAATAAAAAGAGTAGAAGACGGTGGTGATGGATTTGCTGTGATTCAAAGTTTCTAACCAGAAAGACAGACACACAAATAAAGGAAAACAAAGGGAGGAAGACAGTAAGAAGTGCAAGCATACTTGTCAGGGAAGTATAGCTTGTCCACAAACTCCGGGGAGGGTTCAACCAGAAGTAGGTAATCATCAACTAACACACTACCTCTGTCACCTGAGCAGCTGTCTTCATGTTTCTCCCTTGATTCATGTATTGTGTAATTTGGTGGTATAAAGTGCTGATTCATTTTGATCATAGTTATCCTCTCCACGTTTTTGGGCAAGAGACTGGTCCTTCTCACTGTTACAATGGAACCAACAGCACTGAAAACATACCAATACCGCAATGGGTTTTGATCAGTGTACACCTCTGTTGGTTCGTACACATAAGCGTGGACCATCCGCTCAATGTTCAGGGGTGCTAAATTTTTTTTTGGGTTCTTTTCTCTTTGCATCAGCACTGGACTTACCAATGCCTAAATGTAAATACCAATCGTTTAATGATTTTACTGGGCCTAATGATCCAGTTCTTGCTGTTGTCGATAGTGTTGGTGAGTGTTCTGACCCAAACGCACTGCCCTCAGGCTCCGAAGTTGAACTTGACGCCGGATGCTCTGCTGCAGTACTTGTTGTGGGTTGATCTAGCGGGCTTTTAATTAGCAGCCGTTCATTTTCCAACTTACTCACTGACTCAGCTATCCAAGTTTTGTAGCGTTCAACATCCATTTCTGAAAAAAGAATTAATGTCTTCAGAGCCCATTTTGCCAATGGAAGCAGAATTGTGGCACAAATGTAATGTTCTTGTGACAAAATCTTATTTTGCACCCTTTTATTATCAGCTAAGCGACGGGCTAAGCTCTCCACCAACTCATATTCTTCTTTTTTTTCCTCTACACCTTTGTATGCTTCAGACACCTCCTTCAGCTGATGCTCTAGCATTTGCAATAATAGGATAGCAAGGCCCATAGTACAGTCCTCCTTGCTGACTTAACTTGTGAAGACCTCGAAAGGAAGAAGCATCTCAGTCAGGCATTTAACTAGGCACCATTGGTCCATCTGAAGGTTCATGCCTTTCACAGTAGCATCCCCTCTTCGCATGACATATTCATTGATTGGCCTGTACTGGTCAAACAGACGGTCAAGCATGTAATAAGTTGAGTTCCAACGTGTTGCCACCTCCTGGATGAGTGCTTTGACTGGCATTCTATAGTCACGTTGAATGATCCGCAGCTGCTTCCGAGCTTTAAAAGAATGGCTGAAATGAGTGCACATTCTTCGGCAGGTGGTCAGTAAGTTGCTGACTATGGCTTCTTTTTTCAGAACGTCTTGAACTATAATGTTAAAGCTGTGCGCCAAACACGGAACCCTGAGATAGGAACCAAGCTCCATGGCCTTAAGTACATTACTGCCATTATCTGTGGAAAATAAACCAATATTAAGCCCTCTTGGGCGCAGCCATTCAAAAATCTTGCTGCAAAACTCTTCCAATATGTTTACAGCAGTATGAGATTCTCCATGGAGAACATGGCTAAAGTTGCATGTTTCCGAGTAGCTTTAAAAATCTCAGCTGGGTCAACAGCACCTACTTCAGATAACTTATCTCTAACCCCCACAAAAGAGACCCAGTGTGCAGTGATGCACATGTAATCAGTGGCTTGGCAACTGGTCTACATGTCTGTTGTCAGGTGGATATTGTGAACAGCACTCTGCTGCAAATCTTGTGAAACCAATTCCAGCACATCATGATGTAATGCCGGAACAGCAATTCTTGCGAAATAGGACCGGCTGGGAACCTTCCATTTAGGGCAGATGGCTGACACAGATTCGAGGAAACCCACCCCTTCCACAAATGAAAAAGGGAGAAGGCCCAGCGCTAACATTTTAGCCAGCTTCACATTATACAACTGTGCCGTTGGGTGGTTGCGTTGGTACTGCCCCTCCAACCTAAGCATGCTCTCAATGGTAGGCTGGATTATTTTCCTTTGTGGTACTGCTGTTTTCTTTAACCCAGTTAGGCCCAACAACGCACTTTGTTTTATTGCAGTACTCAGTCGCCTTGGGGTCTCAGGCAGCCTGACTCTGAGTTTGGCTCTTACTGCGGTGCCACTGAGATGATGCTGAGTATGTGGGCGGTACCACTACACTACTGGGGACAGGGCGAGAAATGTCTCCCTCTTGTTCACCTTCCACTGCGATAATATTGTCCCCTGATTCTTCATGCCCAACAACAATGGGTTGAGTGAGTTTTACTATGTTCTTAGCGAAGTAGGTGAGCCTCCCACATGATAGTGTGGTGTATTTTGAGATGACTTGTTTGGCCTCCGGTACCATAGTGTGTACCAAGCTTACCCCGCCTAACAGCATTTTGACAAATTGAGCAAATAGCAATGTTCTCCTCCTTACTGCTAACCGAAAAGAAGTCCCAAACTGGGGAGGAGAACTTTCTGGCGCTGCTGGATGTTCCACTTTCGATACCAGATGAACTAAAGGGTGTGCTTGCAATGTGACTCTGTGCAGCTAGCTGTGACTTCTACCACTACCTACTGAGATGGTGGCTGAGCTGGATGTAGGTCTCTGCCGGGCCTTTGCAAATGCAAATATGGAAGCTGGAGGTCGTGGTGGTGTTACCTGTGTTGGTGGTATCCATTCTACATCCCTCGTAGCCATTTTGGATAGGGTAATAATGTTGGTCTCCAGTCCCTTTGGGCCGGGAGTGATGTTCGTGATGACTGGCTCGTCATCATCATCATCCCCCTCTTGTACATCTACTGTAAGGTTTCTGGAACCTTCCTTTTCACTAGCCTTGTCTTGTGGCATGCATCACTCTCAGACTGAGCTGGTGGCTTCCAATTGGCATCTCGATCATCAGAAGTGGGGCTTGAAGAAGAAGATGATGGACTAACCCTCCTTTTCCTTGCTGGGAGTCTGGAAGACAATGGATCTTCTGAAACAGTGGTTTGCTCCACTTTCTCTGCCGGAAGCTCGATTTCCTGAAATGCCCCTACTTCAGGAGGAACAACTACTATTTTGGGCTGTTGTTGTGGCTGTTCTTGTGGCTGCTGTTGTTCTTGTTGCTGCTACTGTTCTTGTGGCTGCTGATGTTCTTGCGGCTGCTGCTGTTCTTGCGGCTGCTGCTGTTTTTGCGGCTGCTGCTGTTCTTGCGGCTGCTGCTGTTCTTATGGCTGCGCCTGCTGCTGCACACTTATCTGCTGAGTTTCCGCCTGCATTGATTGTGTACTACTTTGCGATAATGACATTTCAACATCGCTGCTCGTTAGTAGAATGGCTACCTCTGCGACACTCATGGGCTTGGGCCTAGGTTGGTGGGGTTGGCCCGCTGATGCGGAGGTGCTGCTCCCAGCTTGGTTCCCGGACATCGCTGCTGTAGGCGTAAATGCTTTGGTCCCAAAAAAACATTGGTCAGCACACCAGTCGTGGTTAGTGCCACTTCCTATTCTGTTCCTTCTTCTCACCAGCAACTTTCCTGGTACTGGAGGACCTGATACCTTTCTTTGGGGCCATCTTCTTCAGATGTCAGGCAGGACGCAGGTGCACAAGTTGCAGAGATGTCTGTGGCCACACGTGGACGTGATGTGGTGCGCAGCAGGACTTCTGTCTGGCAGAACAAACGGTGATGATGATGATGACACCTCCTCCTCTGTCTTTTAGTGCACCTAAAAGCAAATAAGCCAGGAGAAGAACATTGGTGAAATTTTGCATTTGTTGTTGTGGTTCAATTACTACTAGTACAAACAAACAAATAAAAGATATAGTCTAGCCATTTATGAGACTTTGACAACAAGGGCTATGGTATACTGCTGTGTACACACTACACTCTCAGAAAAGATAGGAAAGAGAATAAGAACAACAACCAAAATACAAATGTAATGGAAGTGGAGTGGCCCCTGTTTGGCATTAAATTATTTGACCATCACATCATTCAGGGAGCTTCTGCTGGCAAAGGGATGGATGGAAGCAGTAATCCAATAGGAATACCATGCAGGCCTATATGACGTAAGCAGCACACTAATAACTCCCACCAGAAAAGGCCACCAGCCACATGGACGCTCACAAATCAGAAGCAACAAGCAAGAGGCCTGGGAAACAATGAACTGACAAAAGGCCTATAAAAGCCTGGCAAAGGATGCCACCTAAACCACACTGCTTTGCCTTTTTAATGCAATAAAATGCAAAAACGAAAATCCTCAGGGCAAAACAAGGTCTTCAGGGTGCACACCAGCACACTAGATACACACAACAAAGGCATTTCTTTAACACACACCCAAAGACAGAAATAACCCCCAAAAAACAAATTTTCCAACTCAATTCAATGCCATCCATGCCCTAAATGATGTTTGAAATACATTCAACATCTGCCAAATAAACAGTTGCTTCATCATGCACCCACCCATGACTAGCTCTGGGCCTACTGGCTACCCACGACAATTTAAAAAAAAAAAGGATGATAAGTACCAAAATTGTAGTTGCAGCAACTGCAATGCCCCCAATCAAAGACACAACACCAACTTACTTGTAAAATATCAAATTCAAATGTCCTCAAATCCAATGATAATGATGCAGCAGACACAAAGAGTGATCGTTCCAGCTCAAAATCCAAAGGCAGAATGAACAGAAGATGTACAAAGCACTGGGAGGAGCCTGCTGGACAGGAACAGGAAGTTGGAGACTCTGTGGCACGTCCTCCCTCTCCCCCGGAAGTTTTTTTATAAAAAAGGACTTCTTGCACAAAAAAGGACAGCCAAATGTCAATCTGAGTTGTTTTTTTCATCCAAATCATCATTTACAGAAGGTTTTATGCTGCTAGAGATAACATCTTCTCCGGATTCAAAATTTTCGTTGTTCGAGATCCCGAGGTTCACCACACTTGTCGATGGCGCATCTAAAATGATATGTTTGCATTCTCACGCTCTCTGTCACAGTGTAGATTGACGTGTTGACGACCTCATGCTCTCTCTCGCGTTGGAGAATGACGTGTTCGCGATCTCAGGCTCTCGAGGGTGTCTGAGGGCGATCGCGAACTCTCGCAAGATAGCGCAACCAGCTACCAACATCTCGTGGAGCACGTGAATGGATCGGAAAACTCATCGGCGAACGCGGGGATCCTGGTAAGGCAATCACGCGTTCGAGAACGCATTTTCAAAGCGCGAACATGGAAAAAATCTCCTCTACGCTGCGAAACGCGAATATTTTGCCATTTTCACGCTCTCCGCGGAACGTGAAAATGTCAAAATATCACAATTTCCACGAGCGGAACCGAATTTGACGCCCACCCCTACTCCCTTCACCAGTGTGAAAAAACACCCCATTGTGCGTTTTAAGAGGTAGTTTTATTCCCCCTGCCCTATTATGTACTAGGAGGTCATGCTAATCACAGGGGTACCCCAACGCATAGTGTTCCCTAGTGTATGTAGGTGTTTTCACTGTATTCTAAGTATCTTTTAGTATACCACTGGCTCAAGGCCTGGTTAGTCAGAGTCAGTTAACGCCAGTACCCGTCTGAAAAAGTTGTGGGCACAGGATGATTATGTAACAAGGCCTCTTTCTGCTCCTATGTTGGTTCTTTCTGCAATCAATCAGTCATTTGTTAAGCGCACTACATACCAGCGAGGGTCTCAAGGCGCTGGGGGGGGAGTGGGGGGCTGTTACTGATTTAACAGCCAGGACTTTAGTATCCTCCTGAAGCTCAGCAGGTCTTGGGTCTGTCGTAGGCTCAGTGGAGGGTGTTCCATGTCTTGGCGGCAAGGTGGGAGAAGGATCTCCCGCCGGTGGTTGTTCTTCAGATGCGCGGGACGGTGGCAAGTGAGAGGTCGGCGGAGCGTAGCTGGCGGTTGGACATGTCTTGCTTCTTCCTGCACTTTTCTTCGTCTTTGAGGACTTCTGTTGCTTCTTTCTGCATTTCTTTTGCTTCTTTCTGTACGTTGTTTTCTTCTTTCTTCACATGTCCTACCTCTGTAGGCATAGTTAGAAACTAGCATTTAAAAAACCTTAGACATTCACTTAAAAAAACCATAGGTTCAGGCACGTTATAGTTAGGAATTAGCATTTAAAAAACCTTTGTTATTCACTGAAAATAACATAGGTTTCAGGCACATTATAGTTAGAAATTAGCATTTAAAAAACCTTAGAAATTCATTGAAAAAACCATAGGTTTCAGGGGCGTTATTGTTATTTGGACATTTTACTCGTACAAACTATAGAAATTCCAGCGTTATAGTTAGTTCAGCTAACTATAACTTGCGCGCCCGCAATGCACTGCTGATGATGTCACATATTATATCCCTCATGACATGGTCAGTGAGATCACTCATGACATCACTGATGACATCTCAAATGACATCACTCATGGCATCATTGAGGACATCATCCGGTGAATGTCCTCAATGATGGCGGTCACGAGACGGTGGCAGAGTCTCCAAACCCGCTCTGCAGGAAACTGGTACAGCGCTACTAGCGATTGTATGCTGGAAAGCGTAATTGTATTTTAAATGCTCATTTCTTGCCCTGCGCGCACTTGGATAATTTTAATTGTATTTGTGTGTTGTTTACGAACGCGCACATTTATTTTAACTAAATTGCACTTCCAACGCTGACTACATAGCGCTAGAAGTCACCGTGTCCACTCTCCCCTCTTTGTTCCTAACAACTGGGAAGCAGCCTTAGCGAGCTACAGGGCCAGCAAGGAGTGGTGGTTCAACCATACTTCCTGTCCACCTCGTTCCGACAGGGTAATTATTACCGTTGTGCGGAGGGCGGACCGGTGAGAGCCACACACTCGAGGCACTTCCTGTTTCCACTGGAGCGGGTAGCGCTCTAGTGGTTCATCTCTGGGGCTATTTAGGCTGAGCACAATTAACTGCACGGGCGCGGTCACGAGACGGTGGCAGAGTCTCCAAACCCGCTCTGCAGGAAACTGGTACAGCGCTACTAGCGATTGTATGCTGGAAAGCGTAATTGTATTTTAAATGCTCATTTCTTGCCCTGCGCGCACTTGGATAATTTTAATTGTATTTGTGTGTTGATTACGAACGCGCACATTTATTTTAACTAAATTGCACTTCCAATGCTGACTACATAGCGCTAGAATTCACCGTGTCCACTCTCCCCTCTTTGTTCCTAACAACTGGGAAGCAGCCTTAGCGAGCTACAGGGCCAGCAAGGAGTGGTGGTTCAACCATACTTCCTGTCCGCCTCGTTCCGACAGGGTAATTATTACCGTTGTGCGGAGGGTGGACAGGTGAGAGCTACACACTCGAGGCACTTCCTGTTTCCACTGGAGCGGGTAGCGCTCTAGTGGTTCATCTCTGGGGCTATTTAGCCCTCGCCCCCTCTGGAGCGCGCAGCGATCGCACGCAGCCGACCTCCCGTCGAAGACCCGCCAAAGAGCTGCCTGTCTGCGCCCGTCCGCGCCAGGACGGTGCCAGGTGCCAGGGGCTATGCTCGGCGCGGATACCCCACAGAGAAAAATCAGGTATTCCGCCCTCGATCTACTATCCTTAAAACCAATCCATCTGCCAAAATGTATTAACGACAGATGGCCACTTCCAGAAGGCCCTTTCTCCTGTAATACATGTCATTTTCAAGCCAATCACTTAAACTACTCAGAACCCTTAACCTTAGAAGCAAGCAAATCAAAACAAGTACTACAATGCCTATTATTGAATGTTCGCTCAATGCCCAAACATCAATTTCAGATATGGGATTTACTTCATACATCTCAGCCAGATCTGTGTTTTCTCACGGAAACATGGCTCAAACCCCATACAACCCCTGCAATAACGTTAGGGATCCCCTCAGGGTACAAGCTATTAAATATGGATCGACCCATTAAGACAGGAGGCGGATTGGCCATCATATTTAAGGAGCATCTGAAAGTTACCATACTAGAGCAAAAATGTAGCCCAACACTAGAAATAATGATTTTCAGAATCAATCTCTCCACTAAAATAGTCAAGAAAGGAGCACTCATATACCGCCCACCTGGACCAGGCGCAGGTTTCTCCCTTGCCCTTATGGAACTGCTTGGCCCATATCTCAGAGCCAAAGAAGAATTTGTTCTTCTGGGAGACTTTAATATACACGCAGACAACCCAGAACTTATGGAAACAAAATCCTTTCTCACTGACATGTCTACAATAGGCCTGAAACTCCAGAACTCCGGTCCAACCCATGAAGGGGGACACTTCTTCGATTTAATCCTTTCGAACTGCCCCACCATTTCCTGTAAAGCTATTTCTCAGTTGGATTGGACTGATCACTTCCTAATTCAATTTGACCTCCCGGTTACATACAAACGGCCACCTAAAGTAACTCTCCCCCCTACATGGAGGCGTCCGTGGCACAAAGTCACATTAGAAGAATTGCAGAAGATTTGGAAAGAACCCAAATTCTTGGATACAGACAAGGTATAAGATACATTAACTAATTTCAATGACTCCCTTTAAGAGGCCATAGACAAATTAGCCCCGTTAAAACTGTACAAACAATTCCCTAAACACAAACAAGAGAATTGGTACACAGAGACATTGAGAATGGAGAAACAAGGTTGTAGAAGACTAGAAAAGAAATGGAGGAAATCACACCTTGTAGAGGACAGGAAAGCCTATCTAGAAGCTCAATCAAAGTATTATAAAAACATTAGAAGAGCTCGCAAGGACAGTCTGACCCAACAACTGATAGAGGCAGGAAATTCTTCAAAGGAACTATACAAGATACTTACATCGTTTGTAAAACCCACAGTATGTGTGAGCTTGGATGACTTCTCACAGCCATTATGCAATGAGATATCCTTGTTTTTTGAGAACAAAATCAACACAATATACGACAAAATCCTGAAAACCACTAACACCAACTGTGGGAACCCTGCCCTCAATTTGCAGCAAAAAATGGAAACCTCCCTTCTCTCCTTTCCCCCAGTCTCTAACATTGATCTCCCCCTCCTAACCAGCCATATAAAATCAGGCTCCCCTAATGACCTCATATCAGCAAAAATGTTGGCTCCACTAAACTCCTTCTTAGGCCCTTACTTCCGAACCATCATAAATCAATCCCTTAGAGAAGGACAGGTACCCTCTGAGTGGAAACAAGCAGTGGTCAATCCCATCCGGAAAAATACCTCATTGCCCTGGTCTGACCTGTCTAACCTCAGACCACTGTGGAAGTTGAGGAAATTGATGTACATAAACAGCATTCATTTCCCTTCTTCTCCCACTCCTCTCCCTGTGAGCACCATGAATACCGTAAACTATTGACCGTATCACTCTGCCAGTTAGAGCCCATACCCCTATGCATATGTACAGCCATTCTAGGCACCATGGCCTTTTACCCATTGGAATCCCCGGCTTCCCTCCTGCGCGTATCCTAAACCCCCTCTCTTATGCATAGGCCATGAAACCCTCTCCCCCCCCCCCTGTGCGACCCTGCTGCGAGAGGCAACTCTCCTGCTTGACCCGCACAAACCCCCCCCCCATTCCCTCTTGAAGAGGCATCCTTCGCCTTAGCTGACGTAGCCCTCCCCAGCTGCACCTGACTGCCCCCGCTCTCTCTTGTACTGGTCGTAAGATCTCTCTCTCTCTCTATGTGACTCTGTCCCCGTGTCCACCCTGGCTCTCCCTCCCTTCTCCTCACATGGGCAAGCCGTAAAACTTCTTCTGCAAGATCCCGTCCTTAAGAGTCATGGCCGCGCCTGACCAACACCTCCTTTCTTTCCATGAATGCCCCTCTGTTGACAAGCCTTCCCTCCGCGCCCGATTGTCCACGCGGCATGACTACCACTCCTTTGATGACCCCTTCCCCCGAGTCCGGCTGACCACACGTGTCCGAGGCCATCGCCTAAGCCAGGAGATACCATTTACTGCCCTTATTGTATGAAGTCACTCCTCTTCAAAGGACCCACTATTGATCCTAGCCGCCCCACCCCCTGGGCTATGATCAGGCGTACACATCCTAAACAGTTGACGGAACACTCAGCTGCGTGATTGCCCTCCCCTCTTATCAGCAGGTCAAGGGTTCCTATTGTCAACATATGTGGGGTAGGATTGACACGAGGATTATAGGGATGTCTTTCTTTTGCGTCACACTGTCCTGATTGTACTATCAAGTGTTTTGTAAGGTATAAAAGAAAGAGTCTCAGCTCACTTGTTAGAGCACCTCCCGAAAGACACTGTGTTTCATGTCCGAAATGACTGGCTCTCCTCATGAGAATTAAACTCTGTTCTTGATTCCTGCTTCCAGCGCCCGTCTCTTTATTTGGTAACTATTCAACATGGGAACTAAGAGGTGGTTTGCGCCAGCGGCCTGGGCATCGGTAATAATCTGGGCTTATGTTCCACAATTGGCGTCCCAACGCGGGGTCCATCAGTGACATAAGGTTCGGTAAGAGAGATCCAGACGAAGAAGTGAACATCTAAATGATCGGGGTATGCCTGCCTTGAGAGGGCCCTCGCCCGGCTGCCGATCGAAAGAACTTCACCAATTCTGAACGGACCTCCCTTGAGTGACCTATTGTCCTGACTGGAATCCCACAGGAATGCTACATGGAGTAAGAGAACGATCGGGCGCTGGAGGAGGGAGATGAAGAACTGTCCGTATGGTCCGGTCCGGGTAAGATTAAGTAGGGTGTTTTTACGCCTGATTGGTAGGGTGGTTCTATCCACCTGATTGATTGATTGTTTGTATTGAAATCGGTATTTGTATACTGATATTGTTGGTATTGGTTCATTTAGCTTTGAATGCTACTTGACATATTGGTTCTCTTCTTGAGAACGAGACATTCTCTGTTTGCAAACAGCGGCGAATAGGAACGTCGTCCCTCTTTGCAGATAGAGAAGGGTAGGTAATGCAGACGTTTGTCCCCGTTGTAATCCGTCATGCCTACTTTTCTCCCAACTGGATTGTTTGAAATCGATTAATAATCGATTGTTGCTCTTTGAGATCTTCCCTGTCTACAAACTGAGACGAGTAGAAATATTCTGTCTTCCTTTCTGGATAGCGAAGGGCAGGTAATGCAGACGTTTGTCCCCGTTGTAATCCGTCATGCCTGTTTTTCTCCCCACTGATTGGTTGGTTGCCTGGACATTGTTGTTCCAGGAATTGTTTCGTTTGAGGTATTTTCTGCCTGCAAACAACGTGGAGTAGAAATATTCTATCTAGTCTTTGCAAGTAGTAAAGGGTAGGTTATGCCCCTTTGTGAATTCGTCAGTCCTACCCACTCCCCACTGTTTGGTTATTTGGGGGGTAGCTCGCATGGTCCGCCCAGGAGACTACCCTTATGGAGGACATATGCTCCCTGCTCATGGGCCATTTAGTGGAAGTAGACCATCTGGTCCGTCCAGGAGGCTACCCTAGTAAGTGGAAGTACATCGCTCGGTCTGTCCAGGATGATACCCTAATGAAGGAATATATGTTCCCCTTTTGATCGATAATCTCGTTCCACCCCGGACCATTTATTGGAGGGAACTCGTCTGGTCCGTCCAGAGGTACCCCCTAGTGAAAAGGACACATAAAAATATGAAGTGATCACCGTTCCCTACTAACAGAAAACTTTAGCTCGAAACACACTAAGGAAGAGAAAGAAAAATAAAAAGAAATCAGGCTAAGTCAGTAACCCCCTGATGAGCTTTTGACTTCGCTAAAAATAAGAAACATTAGAAATAGTTCGTAATAAGAAATATAAAATGGTGAAAAGTTTGGCAGCAAAGATAGCCACGAGGTAGCTAGGCCCTACTGCCTATTCCTGCTCCCAACATGTCTGCCTCATTGCCCGCCACGCCCAAATAACGGTCACATGAAATAGAAACAACTCAATAGGTACCTACCCCCATTCCGGAAGCTCCCGAAGTGCAACAGGTCCGCGGTTACGCCCATCCGGAAGGCGAGGCCTCGAGGCACGAGGGGCTCGCCTGGCCACGGTCAGTAGGAGATGATGTTGGGCAGGCGGTCCAGAGAATGGCAAGGACCTCTCCATCTCTTCTCTTCTGCCACCCTGCAGGCCGCGGGGAGAGAGGGGGCTGTCTTGCCTCGGCCACCGACCACCCCTCTCTCTCACCCGATCCGGCTTTCGTTGATGGGCGAAGCCAAGGCAAGAATGGCGGCATTTCTTTGTGCAATAATGGCTGCAACAACACCCAACGCCCGGATAGTTGCAGGTAGTCCCGCCACATGTCAAGGGGGGGCTGTCTTGCCTTAGCCGCCGACCACCCCCCCCATCTTCAATAGCCAGCACGGCCAATGTCGAAGCGACGGAGCCGAGGAACGGCGCGGGGTCGCTGGAAGGGGGAGGCGGCGCGAACGAGCCTCCCCCACCTCCCTCCAGGTGGAGGCTTCCAGCGACACCCCAATGCTCTTACTTAAAGAGGGTCAACATCAAAAAGCGGTCTTTCGCCCAGGACGGGCACACGCCCCATGCCTTCTCTCCTCAACTTTGAAGATTCTATGAGAGCCGGGGGGCACCCCGATCCCTCCACATGGGCGCCCCCGCCCCCTTCACTGGGAACCACGACGTCGGTGCAACTCCTGCCGGCGCCAGCCTCAGATTGGAAATGGCTAAAATGCAGCCACGGCATAGACTTGTTCAGTTCCGGTGGAACACCAGAATGACCCGGTAGGAAAATTGTTGCCGCCCTCCCCACTCTTTGACTAATGGTTCATATTGTTAGAACTGTTAACCACATGATTCAAAACTTTTTGAACTTCCAACGGAAGGCTCCGGTCCAACCAGGAGTCATTGGAGACATTCTGACTGTGCTGGAACTCGCCTGACCCCACCCAAAATGGCGCCGACACAAAATGAGACTTTTTGAATAAACTTTGTTGCACCCTGATTGCGCAGCTTTTTGTCCCGAGATATATATGCAGTTTTTGGATAATGAAAGTAGATATGAAGGATATTGAGTATGTGCTTGGACAATGAACTGACTTAGGGTGGGTACTGATTATAATTTGGAAAATGAATTGGTGTAATTTAGGTAACGAATGAACTTGGATAATGAATTTATGAATTTATTAAAGATGAATTACTGACATGCATCATGCTTGCTCTGTAGGGAAGTTTAATGCGATTTTATTGCACTGCTGCACTTTATGCAATGAACTGCCACCAACTTCGTTCTTCTTATGTACAGTTTCAATCTGCTTCGTAGCCGGCCCACTGAGTTGTAGGCCTGTATTTGTACACCAACACTTTTTATTAAAAGTATTTTGAAAAAGAAAGCATGGTTGTAGCAGTTGCATTAATGAGTTTTGGATGTCTTACTACTGTGAGCGAAGGATGAGTATGATGAAAGATGTAGATTAAAAAGGATCAGATATTTAGCGGCTACATTATGTGCCACAGGCAGCCGGAAAAGTGTTTTAGACGCCCTTAAACCAACACCACAGAAATGCCACCTGATCGCCACCCTTGCACCAACAGAAAGGGGTTGCGACCAAGTAACTCATGTAGATACGCAGATCGTCAATGATTATCTACCTGACATTACTGGTCCCTCTGGGCTTAAACGCCGAGATGGTAAAGAAATACAGTGCGCGGAGATAGGTTGAGTAAGCGGTAAGTAAAAACATTTTCGGACTACTGCATGCTGATGTACTTTGAATGCTGCCCCCCACCCCTTCTTTTTCCTCCCTTCTGCAGGTCACGTCAGAACGTCGGCTGAAATATGGGAGAGCGATGGTCGAACCACCGACGAAAAGGGAAGGAGGGAATGTGTGCACAGTCCTCATAGCGATAAGTTTTTAAAAGACGTAGACTTAAACATGACTGTTCCTCCTTAGAACATAGCGACTGGGAGGATGGACTGACATAGAAATTGGACGGGTACTGTATGACGAAAAATTGACTAGACATAACACGTTAGATAATGTAACTAGACTTTTGACTAGGTAGGGAAAGGACAAAGAAAAATATACGGGTAAGGGTTACCACGGCACCACCCGTCTGGGAAGTTAGAAATGTTGCTGATGTTCAAAATGCACTGCCCCCCTTTCTCACACTCTTATAGATATAGCCAAGCTGCCCGACTGTTCTCCCGATCAATACTTGCCGTTGCCTCAGCCTGGAGAACTTCCCACCAAAGGAAGGAACTGAAAATGGTTTAAGATCCAACCATGGGTAACTAGCACGACCAGGTTAATTTCTGATCGACCAACCGAGGTGTGAGTATTGGCAATTGGGAACGCTCGCAGACATGACAAGCGAGAAGAAAAAGGAGGGAAGGGTAGAAAGAGCTAAGCACGTAGATAAATAGGATAGTAAAGATACGTAGGACATATAAAACAGATCTTGTTGGCTAACAATTGTTTCCTGTCTTGTCGTGAATGTCTTACATATGTGTAATACATGTGCCGTCTTCCCTGTCTGAGTTTGTGTGTGTGTAATGTACGGATTTATGTCTTCCCTCTGTCTGTATCTGCGTGTTACCTGACCTTTGCTGTTCTGTGTTGTGAGCGCACTAAATGACCTATTTACGTACACGTCTCTCTCTCTCTCTCTCTCTCTCTCTCTCACCACCTCCTTATCTCTCTCTCTCTCTCTCTCTCTCTCTCTCTACATGTCATACGTGTACCGAATGGCTCGTTTAGATTGCGGACGACTCTCGCTCTCTATGAGAGTCTCCCTATTTTCTCTCCCTCTTTTTGGTAAAATTGTGCCCCACCGGCACCAGTCTGATTTGATACATATTGAACGCGAAGGTGTTCAGCGAAATTGACCGAAACTAAAATGATTGTATCTCGCCATATTACTGCCTCTCCTTTCTGCAAAATGAATGAACTTGAATTGGCTGAGAAGGAAAGGACAGGTAAGACGACTAAAGTCCCCCAAATCTGGCCATTTATAGGGGAACTGTATGTCCATGGCACCTTATGTCTGTTCTTCAGAGACGAACGCCAACGTCTAGATTGACCCCCAATGCCCAGATTGCCCCACCCCCTTTTGCACCCAAGCGCGAGCGCCCGAAGCATCCCCGCCCCATTTTTGATAGACCCCAGTCGCTGTCCTGGATATAAACATGATGACCATGAGTAACTGTTGACCATCGAGAAAATATTGTTTTGCCTGACTCTCGATGGTGGCACCCCCGCCCTGTTTGAAAAGGTTAGCCAGTCCTGAAGTGAAATGCTCCTAATATTGAATATGATGAAATGCACAGTTGATGGGAATATTATGCCATGAACTCAGTAGGAATGCTGACACATGCACTGCTTGGTAATGGACCTCTGACTGTGACCAATGAGCGTATCTCCCACATGCGTAGAATTGAGGGAGGAATTCACATGCGTAGATATCTTCTTCTGTCATTTCTCTAAAACCTTGTCTTGTACCTATTCAAAGATTCACGATCACCGAAGGAGATGGGTCAGATGTGATGTACAGCCCGACTGCGGATCTTGGGACACGTGTGACCTCGACCAAAGGTGGAGCCGCAGAGCAACAGGATACGGGACGAGACCGCAATTTCAACGTGGAAAATGAAAAATGATGGGCCGCCTTGAAGCCCTCCGTCTGCTAACCCACGTGTGCCTGGAGTCTCCGTCCCCCTTCTTTGGGCTCGATTGATGGGCCTGCCTGCTTGTTATCCTTTGCTCCCTTGGTCCCTTTTGTGTGTCCCAGGAACTCTGACCCAACTCCGCTCTCTCTCCTATCGACTATTTGAACCATGCTCACCCTCTTTTCCACGTGACTTTTTGCCAAAAGGAAGAACTGCCTTCATATGGGAATAAGGTGTTGCCACAGAAATATAGGTGCCGAGCATAAGGCGCCGCCAAACGGATTGTTTAGGGAACAGGACTGTGGTCTAACAGCAGAGGACTGACCGCACCCTGCAACGCGAAAGGATAGAACTGAGCTGGACCTATAGCTCCACCGCCGGTGCTCAACAGCGCCAACGAAAGTACTCGGACTAGAGCCTACCAGTGATGGCTCAATGATAAAAAGACACTGTGACGAAGAAATCTTGTGTATTGAACTGAATTCCGCTCTCAACTACCTGGTCAAAACTGTTCATTGGTCACATTTTTAAGTTAGAAAGATTTATGCTATGTAGTGCGTTTAATTGTCAGGAACACAACGAAAATGCAATTTCCTATGTGCTGCATTCTGCCCATTACCTCGACTGTCTATGATTATATGCCAAATGTTAGTATCGACAAAATGCTAATTCATCAACGATGCCTGACTACCTGTAAACCCATCAATTACAAAAATGACTGCTGTAATGTAAAAAGGGGCGACTGTGGAAGTTGAGGAAATTGATGTACATAAACAGCATTCATTTCCCTTCTTCTCCCACTCCTCTCCCTGTGAGCACCATGAATACCGTAAACTATTGACCGTATCACTCTGCCAGTTAGAGCCCATACCCCTATGCATATGTACAGCCATTCTAGGCACCATGGCCTTTTACCCATTGGAATCCCCGGCTTCCCTCCTGCGCGTATCCTAAACCCCCTCTCTTATGCATAGGCCATGAAACCCTCTCCCCCCCCCCTGTGCGACCCTGCTGCGAGAGGCAACTCTCCTGCTTGACCCGCACAAAAACCCCCCCCCCATTCCCTCTTGAAGAGGCATCCTTCGCCTTAGCTGACGTAGCCCTCCCCAGCTGCACCTGACTGCCCCCGCTCTCTCTTGTACTGGTCGTAAGATCTCTCTCTCTCTCTATGTGACTCTGTCCCCGTGTCCACCCTGGCTCTCCCTCCCTTCTCCTCACATGGGCAAGCCGTAAAACTTCTTCTGCAAGATCCCGTCCTTAAGAGTCATGGCCGCGCCTGACCAACACCTCCTTTCTTTCCATGAATGCCCCTCTGTTGACAAGCCTTCCCTCCGCGCCCGATTGTCCACGCGGCATGACTACCACTCCTTTGATGACCCCTTCCCCCGAGTCCGGCTGACCACACGTGTCCGAGGCCATCGCCTAAGCCAGGAGATACCATTTACTGCCCTTATTGTATGAAGTCACTCCTCTTCAAAGGACCCACTATTGATCCTAGCCGCCCCACCCCCTGGGCTATGATCAGGCGTACACATCCTAAACAGTTGACGGAACACTCAGCTGCGTGATTGCCCTCCCCTCTTATCAGCAGGTCAAGGGTTCCTATTGTGAACATATGTGGGGTAGGATTGACACGAGGATTATAGGGATGTCTTTCTTTTGCGTCACACTGTCCTGATTGTACTATCAAGTGTTTTGTAAGGTATAAAAGAAAGAGTCTCAGCTCACTTGTTAGAGCACCTCCCGAAAGACACTGTGTTTCGTGTCCGAAATGACTGGCTCTCCTCATGAGAATTAAACTCTGTTCTTGATTCCTGCTCCCAGCGCCCGTCTCTTTATTTGGTAACTATTCAACATGGGAACTAAGAGGTGGTTTGCGCCAGCGGCCTGGGCATCGGTAATAATCTGGGCTTATGTTCCACACCCATCTCCCTCCTACCCTACCTCAGTAAACTCACCGAGAAGCATGTGAACACCCACCTGTCAAAATACATCGAGGCAGCGGAAGGCCTAGACCTCTCTCAATCTGGTTTTAGGCCTAATCACAGCACTGAATCAGCCCTCCTTTCCGTGACCGACAACATCAGGATGTCACTGGATAAGGGGGACTCAGTGATTTTAGTGCTGTTAGATTTGTCTGCTACCTTCGACACGGTATCACATGAACTTCTTCTCGAAAGGTTGGGTGATGTGGGGGTAGGAGGAATGGCCCTATCGTGGCTACAAAGCTTTCTCACCGGCCGCACTCAAGGAGTTAGACTGGGATCCCACTCTTCACCCTCTAGGGAGTTAACCAAGGGAGTGCCACAGGGCTCGTGTCTTAGCCCCACGCTTTTTAACATTTATGTGGCCCCCTTAGCAAATCTAATAAGATCATATGGATTTATTCCGGTGTCATACGCTGACGACACCCAGCTCCTGTTTCCCTTTCAAACTCTGACACCTGCAATTCAGTCCACCTTTGCAGACGGGATGAGAGCGGTGGCGCATTGGATGGCTCAGAACTTCCTCCAATGCAATGTGTCCAAAACCGAGGTCATGCTATTCGGGGGGGCGACTCTCTTGTGGTCCCCAGACTGGTGGCCCTTGGAGCTAGGTCCAGTTCCTAACCCCAAACCAGTAGCAAAAAATCTGGGTGTCAAACTAGACCAGGCGCTCCTGTTTAAGGAGCACACCAATCAGATGGCAGGTGCCTGCCTCCACACGGCGGGGCTCCTGCGACGTGTTTTCCCATATCTCCCAGACTGTCATAGGAAAGCGCTCATACAAACCCTCATAATAAGCAGAATAGATTACTGCAACGGATTATATCTATCAGCAAATGAGGAACAACTGGACAAACTTCAGGTTGTCCAAAATACGGCAGCCAGACTGGCTCTCAACGCTCCTCCTAGAACACCCTCCCGTCCTCTTCTTCGCCAACTTCATTGGCTGCCAGTAAAACAGCGTATCAAGTTCAAAATCTGCAACATGATTCATAGATGCCTGTTTGGATCTAGTCCAAAATACTTAAAAGAAATATTCGTCCCATACATTCCTGGACGCTCACTTCGTTCAAGTAATCTTCAACTGTTACAGGTCCCAAAAATAAAAAGAGCTAGACAAGGCGGGCGTGCCTTGTCTCACAAAGGACCTATCCTTTGGAACTCCCTACCGACTGAACTCAAACAGATCAGCAATCTTGAACATTTCAGAAAAAAACTCAAAACCTACCTCTTCACTCTGCCATAATCCTAGGCAATCTTCTTGCACAGCTCCATTGGTATAGTAAAACTGTCCAGTACAAGCAACAGCGCAGAGATATCCCTTCGGGAATTGACTCAGGCGCTCTACAAGCGTATAAATAAATAAATAAATAAATGTGTTTTACTGAAAATTAAATATGTTATATATATGTATATGTCAAGGTCGATGGAAGAATAAATGGGTATATAAGTGTCTAAATGTATGATTTTTTTTTGAAAAATTGATTGTATAACTGACTAAGTGTATCTAAGTGAATACATGGGTTAGCGAGTAATGTTTAAATATGTAAATATCTGTATCAGTCTCTTTGTGTATAAGTGGCTGCATGGGTTAGTGAGTAGCTAAATGAGTGTCTATATGGGTTATTAGTTGGTTTTTGGAGTATCAGTATGAGTGTCTTAGTGTCTGTGTGGTTAGGTGGGGGGTATTACTTAGAGCATAGATGCATGAATGTGTGACTCCCTGTTTGTATGTGTTGAACAAAGCATGTATGCAGGACTGTATGGGTGGATGATTGTGTGTATGTAAATGTAAATGTAAATGTAGTGCTATTTATGTAGCGCCCGAATCACCCCCAAAGGGGTCTCTCAGGCACTGTGCTCATACCGCTGTGGAACCCTTCCTGGCCTTTCCCTGTGAAGTGCCCACTCCTGGGCACCCCCAAGGTGAAACCAGGCATCCTAGCGCTGTTGGGGCCGTATGGGGGGAGTGTTAGTGAGTGAATGACTGTCTCAATAGTGTCTTTATGAGTAACGACATATGTTGTAAACTAGTATATGTGAGTATTGGTGTATATAAGTGAGTATATGTGAGAGTGAGAGATTGGAAACATTCCTGTATGAATTAGTATGTGTTTCTATAATTGATTGCTTAAGAGAGCAAGTATGAGTAAGTTTCTGTAGCAGAAAGTGTGGTGGTGTGTGTATAACTGTATATGCAATTTAGTGGATGTTTGATACTTTGTTTGCATTTGCGACTATGTGTGTGAGTAACTCTATGGATAAGTGTCAGTGTGTAACAGGATGTATAGGTGTATGAGTACATATGATGAGTGAGTACAGGTATGAGTGACTGTATAGGACTGTTGGTGAATGATTGGATGTGTGTGTAGATCTTTGAATTACTGAATAGGTGTGTTGTAAGTGGTATTGGTATGTCCATTGTTTTGAAAAGGTTAGTTACTATTTTTGAGTGTGTATATCAAAGTTTATATTAGAGTGAGAGGAGGTCTGCCACTCTGATGATGCCATCAGTGATGTAATTTGAGATGTCATCAGTAATGTCATGAGTGATGTCACTGATCATTTCATGAGTGATATAATATGTGACGTAATCAGCACTGCATTGCGGGCACGCGAGTTATAGTTAGCTGAACTAACTATAACGGGGGAATTTCTATGGTTTTGTACGAGTGAAATGTCCAACTAACTATAACGCCCCTGAAACCTATGGTTTTTTCAGTGAATGTCTAAGCTTTTTTAAATGCTAATTTCTAACTATAAAGTTCCTGAAACCTACGTTTTTTTTCAGCGATTTTCAAAGGTTTTTTAAATGCTAATTCCTAACTATAAAGTGCCTGAAACCTATGTTTTTTTTGTATATATATATATATATATATATATATATATATATATATCAAACCACAAAAGCGTCCATTTGAGGAGCCTCAAACAGAAAGTTGGGATGCCTTTATTTGAAAAAGAAGCGCGGCCAACAAGTATTCCTTCATTTGTATACTCCCAACGTGTTTCGAACAGCCCAGTGTTCTTGCTCACGGGAAAGGAAATGTGAAAATGGCGGGAAACACCTTAATAAGTATTCATAGCTCCGCCTCCTTCAATGAGTGCAACACGGCAGGCTGGAGCTTGTTGTTCTCGTAGTTTTACCCATGTGGGTGCCGCCACAGTCAGATTGATAATCCATATTAAAACCCCAGTGGGCGAAGGTACCTCTTGTGTGTGCCTCCATGCATTAATAGAAAAACGGCCTTTCTGTTTTTAATGCGCTCACTGGTAACGAGCGCTGAATCCGTCAGGTTCAGCAGCGGGCTATATATATCGACTGCAAAATACACAATATGATGGACGAAATGTTTCACAATGGCAAAACATTCACCCCCAGTCACAGATCTGGGTTTAATCCATCATTATTTTGCTCACCAAGCCACCCCAGTTCAGTCATTGCCATATGCAAATCAGTCTTGACCCTGTGCCTCATGGGAACAGTCCAGACCGAACTGCCAAGCCATGTCTTCCCTGGACCGGAATCAAGCATCCTAGGATCAGTTTCTGGCTATCAGTCGTCTTTAGCCAGAATAGCTTTACTCCAGTGGCTTAGTGAGCACGGGACCCACGTCTGGGCATACCCTTCCCACATAGGGTGAACAACAAAACACACAAGATGATGGACGAAATTTTGCACAATGGCAAAACATTCACCCCCAGTCACAGATCTGGGTTTAATCCATTGTTATTATGCTCACCAAGACACCCCAGTTCAGACATGGCCATATGCAAATCAGTCTTGACCCTGTGCCTCATGGGAACAGTCCAGACCGAACTGCCAAGCCATGTCTTCCCTGGACCGGAATCAAGCATCCTAGGAACGGTTGCTGGCTATCAGCCGTCTTCAGCCAGGGTAGCTTGACTCCAGTGGCTTAGTGAGCACGGGACCCACGTCTGGGCATACCCTTCCCACATAGGGTGAACAGCAAAACACACAAGATGATGGGCGGAATGTTGCACAATGGCAAAACATTCACCCCCAGTCACAGATTTGGGTTTAATCCATCGTTATTTTGCTCACCAAGCAACCCCAGTTTAGACATGGCCATATGCAAATCAGTCTAGAGCCTGTGCCTCATGGGAACAGTCCAGACCGAACTTCCAAGCCATGTCTTCCCTGGACCGGAATCAAGCATCCTAGGACCGGTTTCTGGCTATCACCCGTCTTCAGCCAGGATAGCTTTACTCCAGTGGCTTAGTGAGCACGGGACCCACGTCTGGGCAAACGCTTCCCACATAGGGTGAACAGCAAAACACACAAGATGATGAACGGAATGTTGCACAATGGCAAAACATTCACCCCCAGCCACATATCTGGGTTTAATCTATCGTTATTTTGCTCACCGAGCCACCCCAGTTCAGACATGGCCATATGCTAATCAGTCTTGACCCCGTGCCTCATGGGAACAGTCCAGACCGAACTGCCAAGCCATGTCTTCCCTGGACCGGAATCAAGCATCCTAGGACCGGTTTCTGGCTATATCCACTGTCAGACACTTGGATCCTTGCCAACAGTACCTCCCAGAAGCCCACATTCTGGTAGCTCCAATTCTGGTTAGAACAGCACAGAGGATCAGAGCGTGGCCAGACGAGGGGAAGAAAATTAGGATGGGTACTGCGGGGAAGGAGTCCTGTAAGAGAAAGTATTCACAGATGTACAACTTTATCAGTTCTGATTCCCACTAATGCTCAGATCTACTTCAATACCAATATGTATAGTTCTCTGGGAGATGCCTAGGAGCTCGTAACAGATATGTTTCTTTCTGACCTCTTTTGGTTTAATCTATACAAATCTCGAGATTTCCAAGGTACCTTAGAAGTGTTATCAAATTCGTTTACAACTTCTCACGCCCTAAATACAGAGAGTGTTACCATCACAGTGATCAAGGCTCTGGGTCACAATGATATATATTCAAACCCATCAGTGTTAATGTCACACACACAAAAACATCACATTGATCACCTCATGGGTGTCTATTGGCTTTTTGTACATCAGAGTTAAAGTCGTATGATACTGACATCAGATTTCCCTGGCTTTGAATTGCCTCTCAAGTTAATACCTGGGTCTTATAAAGAGGTTACTGTTTCCTTCACAGCTTTATTTCTTTTGAAACAAGTTCCCGAGTTCCAACACTCTGTTAGAAATCTGATTAGTAATGTAGCAGTAGAAGCGCAATATAATTACGTGAAGCAAGAACACACCCCAAAGTAACAATCCTACCTGCAGCCTTGTCACCTCCGACGTCCCGAGAGGCTGCGATTAACAGCAACGGGTCTCCAGACAGGAAGTCCTTATATAGCAGATGTATTTAAGATTGCAGCTGAGAGTTTGAGTGATCTCACGATATTCCCCAAGCATTGTGAGAGGCTTGTGAATAGTGGCCATCTTGGAACAGTCAAGGACTAGAGTTGTAGCATGACAGTCACCTTTACCGGAGTAGTCACCAACACGACCACCATCTGCGTCCACCCTTGCCATAGACTTTTCTGCACAGCTGCTGCCCCTGAGTAGTGCAGGCATTGAGGGAGAATGCAGAGGCCACCATGTGGGCAATGGGAACAAGCAACTGCGAAGAATGGGCACAGACACTGCAGGTCATGCGAGCACTCCCTCCTCTAAGCCCATGCCCTACAGAAGAAGCATTGCAGTGGCTAAAAAGCAGTTAATCGAGCAAGGAGTGCAAACAGCGTGGACTGGCTCCCAAGATTCATTTTCTGGTCCATATCCCATCCAGGAGTCTAAGTACCAAACATGGCCACTTTGCTTGTGCATGTCCTTGATAGTTTTAATTTCATAGTCTGGAGACCCGTTGATAATGACGAGCAGAGGGTGAGCATTGTTGTAAGCAAGAATTAGTAGGAAGGTGTGGAAGACAGGGCGAATTCTCATTGTGATAGGGAGTTTCAACCAAAAACAAAAACTAATTTAATTTTTTTGAGTGATTTGAAATGATCCAATGAATCATTGATGGAACTAATGTTGGGTTTTAAATTTCAAATTCTGAGTTGACAGCCTGTAACGTCCGGATTTTCGGACCAGATAGAATCAGCTCACCAAGACACCACCAACCCAGCCGAAACGTAACCACCTCCCTCCTCAGGACCCATCTATCCAGGCACCTGGGTACCTACCTGAGGATGGGGAATTAGCAATATACAAGCTCATATCATCAAAAACACCACTAAATCTATGGGGATTACTAGGAATACTCACTGATTACTAAGGACGTCCATGCCCTACACCACACTCATACAATATAGTCTCGCGACCACATGGGCCCAGGCTAACATACCCTGGGGCAGTTCTGATTACTTACCATTACACACTGGCTGCAACCAGTGCTCTCGCAAGCCACAATCCTGTGGGTATACACACCAGTTTCCTCCCTGGTGCTCTCACTATTACAAACACAAGCCACAATCCTGTGGGTATACACACCAGTTTTCTTCCTGGTGCTCTCACTATTACATACACACCTGTTTCCTCCCTGGTGCTCTCACTATTACATACACACCAGTTTCCCCCCTGGTGCTCTCATTAACGCCGCCTTACAACGGCGATCACTTTCCTATGAATACCTACAGCTCTCTCTCTCTGTTGGGAAGTTTCTCTCATATATCTAATACCTACTGGGAATGTCTACACAAGGATGGCCAAATTACAATATGCAAAGGTTATTATCAAATACAAGTGCTCCTCTACTCCCTTTTAATCCATCAGTTACCATTACAGTATCTGGCTAGAAGAAAGGTTAACTTTATTATAAATAATAACAGTTACACACTATATGCAAAGGTTATTCCCTGATTTAGGCGCTCCTCCTCCCTTTTGATCCATCAGTTACCATTACAGCATCTGGCTAGAAGAAAGGTTAGCTTTATCATAAGAATAACATCTACACAGCTGTTTATTAAGAACTGGGGTTCCTTTATTCACTAATAACAATAACAATATAATACTGCACTATAACACATAGCCTGAAAAGTAAAAGGGGAATAGACACATACACAGATCTGCAGGGTCTCTTTATTATAATGGAAAGCTTTATTACTATAACACATCCACTTGTAATTGACAGGGACTGTAGAAAGCTAAAGAGGGAATGGATTATACTGCACACCGCTGAAAGAAAAAAGATTAGCAATACAGTAGGGGAATCTAGCCTAGGAAATAAAAGACAAGATTAAGGTGTAAGTGTAAAGTAAACTAGTTTATAATACCTCACCCTATTAGAAAGGAATGTTTCTCTCTCTCTCTGGTGGAATCAGGGCTCTCTCTCTCCCTCCGTCACCACAGCTTCACTCCTCTGGCTCAACTGCTCCAGCTGGCAGCTTCAACTCCTCCATCTGACTGGTAACTGCTTTAATACATCCTGATAAACTGGCAGCTCCAGCTGACAGTTCCAACTTCATTCCAAGATTCATCTGACTGCTTTCTCCGGCTTCAGCAATCATCTGCCTTCTCTCTCCATTCCAGAAAACCAACTGAACTGAACTGTTCTCTTCAGCTCCAAAAACCATCTGACTTCTCTCTCTCCAAGAACCGACTGACACTCCTCCTCTCCCGCACTTCACTAATATAGAATGCTCTCCTCTAGTGGAAAGTTCCAGCAGAAACTACCTCCCACCGAATTCCTGTGCCAGCTCCAAGGCTCTCCGCGCAAACGCAGTGGCCATCTGCATGTTACGTCTGGGCCCAGAGACAAACACATTCTTTTCGATAAGATCCAGTCTCCGCTGGTTTTCCCCTAGCACATAACAGGATTAACTATAAACATCACCTTTACCCTGCAAGCATCTCAGTCTGCAGGGACAGAAAGCAAAATGGAGTCTCTCTAGTTCTGGGCCTTGTAGGCCCGAAAAGGATGAAATAACACTTAGCTCTGTCAGAATACATACACAAACCATAATATAAAGTCAGGACTACAGGATCCACCCTCTACTATAGGTAGGATGATGAAAGGACACATAATTATGTCAAAGCCAATAGGCAATATATGGATTAGAGTCAAGAATAAGGGATCTATCATCATATAAAGCAGCTATCCTCTAGTTTATGCTTCTAGGTCTGGAAAAATGCCTGAAAAGGACCAACACAAGGCAAGAATAGGGATTCAGGATGGTAGCAAGCTTAAAGTCACCATCACTCAGAAATAGAGCCAAAAACACGGTCACTACATTGCACCCTTGACTTTAATTTGCTAACATCCGTAAACAACAACAAACAAATAAACAAACATCAACATAATCTATCAACAAAACCAAAAACCAAAAGACTCCCTAAAATGAATGACAACTAAGGAAAATACCACCTAAAACTTAATGTAGGGAATGTAAATCTGACAAACAATTGAAAACAAATCAAAGCACCCTTGACCTGAATGTTGAAATGTAACTAAGATTGATCTGATAACAACAGACACTAACCAAAGCACCCTTGAACTAAATGTGCCTCAACTTCCAGTGATAATTCATGAAATCTATTGATGTAGGGACATGTTTGTGAAATGAAAACAACAAAGGGCCTAAATGAGGCCTACCTACTCCGGTCAACTTAAGAAAGGATTTGGTAAAATCTGACAAATAAACATGACAAAGGGTCTTCAAGGTCTGGGCAACTATTACTAATAGATGTAGAACATAACCTGACTAAAAGACACACCTCCCAGGACAACTTAAAGTCTAAGGTGACCACCCTTGGTACTAATCCCACTGTTCTAAGTAAGAGTTGATGGATCAAAGTGAAAGTGTAGTAATAGGAAAACTAGGACAACCCCATTCTTACACAATAGCTGGTGTAGCACTATGCATATCAAGCAATGAATCAAAGAAAGTTATCTAAGTGTGGTGTATATATTCTTCTAAAATATAATTCAGACATAAATAGTCTGTCCAGAAATCCCTATAGCTAAAATAGCTAAATCATAAACTTAAACTTGGGAAATTGAGTAATAGTAGACCATGCCAAAGGCAATAGGTAAAGGTCATAAGTCATCTAACTCAGGAAACAGTTTGCACCTAATCCCTCTGTATCAATCTGTGGAACACATGTGTGCACCATCATTTAAAACACTGCTTTCCCTTCATTGGCAAAACTGTTGTAGAGAAAACAGAAAAACTATGAAATAGGTGAAAGATAAACAAGTGTAAAGTCAATCTGTATCAATAATGAAATAGCGTAGCATGCTAAAATCAAAATATCATGTATCACAGGGCATCAGATTATTAAAGCAGCTCACTAATCATACTACACCCTATGACATTCAAATAACATTATTTGCATATAGTAAAAGGAGTCATTGAACCAAAGGTCAAATTATAAATGTGGCACTGCATCTTTTAAACTGGAAAATCAAAACCATGAACAGGATTGAGAAATGTTAAGTTGGGGCCTGTTTGTGGTAACTGCAAAAGTGGCATAATGTCCATCTGAAATAGAAACATGGGAAAAAATGCAAGACTCAAGAATGCAGGCCAAGGAATTACATTTCAAACTCCTTTCGTAAAAGAACATCATTATAACCAAATAAAAATGGGTTCTTTTAGATCATCACTTGCAAAAGTCAATTAATAATTTTTTTTTCAAAAATAGAACTATTGGCTTTGTCAAGAAATTTTTTTTTTAGGAAATCCAGGAATAATATATGGCCAAGTTCAAAAGTTCAGTCACTATAAAAAGTTCTCTTCTATAGGAATCCATAGTTGGTTTCTTCTTAGGAAAACAGTTCATTCGTATAGGCCACGATCCTCCATGTTCATCTGTATCCTTTGCCAAGGAAGCACGCCCTCCAATCTGGTCATCAGTCATCAGGTCCAGGTACGTCAGCTTCCAGTCTGGGTCCAGGCTCGGGTTTTTTTTTGGGGGGGCACTCATCTGAAAATCACAAAACACATCACTCCAAAATAAGAAAATCCACACTCATACAGGGCCCCCACAGGTCAGCCATCTGGAACGAAAAACACGCATCATCAATCTTGCAAAAACACATTTTCCATTCAAAAAGCACCCCAAGTGCTTTTCATTTCTGTAAGAAACCTCCTAATTCATGAAAAGAACTCTTCTAAATCCAAGGAATGATTTAAACATTCTACCTATACCATATTCTTTAAATTTGTTTGGGCAAAATCTAATTTTGTCATACACAGCCAGAAGGTCTGGGGCGGCTAACTACCTCTCACTCCTTTGAGAAACAGCCCCTCCCTCCAGAAAGATGTCTGCGCTCAGAGTTTTGAATCAGCTCCAACCATAATAAGCAGGAGCCGGGCTACCTTGCGATCTAAAATTGAATCACTGCCAAATACTGATCTCATTGCAGGAGCGAAGCTCCTGCCAAGTTTTTTTCTACACTGCCTTCCCCTCATCGTGATGTCACCCACAGGGCGCCTCCACCCTTTCAAAACTCTGAGCCGAGAACTGCTGAATATTTGCCAAAAATAAAAAAAAACAAGGCAAGGACAAGTCTGCCTCAGACGGACGCTCCAAAAAGGGCCCCTCCTTTGAAAACACTCATGAGAGCCTAGCTGAGCTATCATATCAGCCAAGGTCAAAACAAATTCCTTCTAACTTGCAACATACCCGTTCTCAGGCTTCAAACCCTTCAATTCGAAACACTGCACCATTATGTCTAACTAATTTAAGCAAATTTAGACATGGTAAAAAGTATCCCAAAAACAGGAATTAATAAAAACATTTATTGTAACCTAGACACATGCTAGCATTCTCAAGTAAGAAGCAAAATAATTCTGTAGAATCTAAGACAAACTATATATCATAATGGACTGTTACTTGCTGAAAAGAAAAAGATTAGAATAACATTTCATGCAGCAACATAGGAAATCACGACACATTTCTTAAAATAACATTTGAAACACCATCAATTTAAACAAGGGGGAAAAAAAAGTTATACATATAATCAAGAATTCATAATTTGGTGCGCAAGCCTTTCTGTTCTAATTATTAAAAAGGGTCAGATTTATTTTTTGCATATAGCCTTTATTCCTAACTGAGTGGGTTTACTCTCATGCTGGTCTGCTTCATATCAGCGCAAAATACAGAATCATTTGCATGTGAACTTTAAACAAAAGGGGCAGCTTGCTTTAGGGAAATATTCACTTATATTTTCTAGATGTGCAAAATACACTACAGAACATTTTTTTTAAAAACACACGGTTGCATTTCACTGATTAAAGCACATGATGGGTCTGTTTTATTTCACAACCGGTAAACACTAATTCTAAAACACTGAGATGTATCTGTCTACACCGTCCGTGCTCAGCTGAAAACCTTTTCTTAATCCGACTGGTTGATTTATAACACTCCGACCTCCGAGTCAGACACATTAAATCATGTGTTCAAAGGCAAACCCACACAAACTCGTGGACTCATTTCAAACAGTATGTTTAAATGAACACTGCTTTTTTTCTTCGTGCAAGATGTTACCCTTCCGTCAGCTAGCTGTCAAAGTACATAGGCGAACCCTGCAACTAATTAAAAAGTCAAATCAAACCATCATTAATCCAAACAGTCACTGACTTTTAGTGTCAGCTCACGTAACAATGCATGTTAAACAGCATGTTGAAATAAATACTGCCGTCTCAATTCAAGATATTAACCCTTTGGCAGCCCAAACACAATCGTTCCCCAATGTCTGCAGATACATGGGAAATTCAAGAACTCATCTCTCCACGTTTTCATATAACACGTGCGCACATCTTCAAAATATTTTCTACAAGCATTTGAAAGAGATCCAGCTCTCTCCTGCCTAACGTAATGATAACATGCTATGTACAATCCATATTCACAAGGCGCTATTCACAAGCCATATTCACAAGGCGCTATTCACAAGGAACTCAATGAGAACATGCTATTCACAAGCCATATTCACAAGGCGCTATTGACAAGGAACTCAACAAGTCATAATGATGACATGCTATTCACAAGCCATATTCACAAGGCGCTATTCACAAAGAACTCAACAAGTCATAATAATGGCATGCTATTCACAAACCATATTTACAAGGAGCTATTTACAAGGAGCTCAACAAGTCATATTACACTGAATACATTTCACATTTCACAGCATAAGCAAATGCAGCAAGCCATTTAATGGGCAATTTACAAGCATTTTTCACACACATATGTACAACTGCATTAACACCAAGATGTAATTGGCTCCCTCACGTACTGTTACCCTTCAAGCCTGTCAGTTCAAACACCAAGATGAAAAGCATTTCTTCCACACTGCATAAGTCAAATGCCATGATGTACTGCAATCTCCTTACACTCCAACTGTTCAAGCCCATAGGTCAGGGACAACACCTCACCATGCAATTCACAGACTGTTCCCAGATGTCAAATTTTAGTGTGTTTCAAGTCCAAATACATGCCAAGGGCTCCCTCCCACGCAACTTGTGCGAAGCTGCCGACTACGCCAGATGTAACGACCGGATTTTCGGACCAGATAGAATCAGCTCACCAAGACACCACCAACCCAGCCGAAACGTAACCACCTCCCTCCTCAGGACCCATCTATCCAGGCACCTGGGTACCTACCTGAGGATGGGGAATTAGCAATATACAAGCTCATATCATCAAAAACACCACTAAATCTATGGGGATTACTAGGAATACTCACTGATTACTAAGGACGTCCATGCCCTACACCACACTCATACAATATAGTCTCGCGACCACATGGGCCCAGACTAATCTACCCTGGGGCAGTTCTGATTACTTACCATTACACACTGGCTGCAACCAGTGCTCTCGCAAGCCACAATCCTGTGGGTATACACACCAGTTTCCTCCCTGGTGCTCTCACTATTACACACACAAGCCACAATCCTGTGGGTATACACACCAGTTTCCTCCCTGGTGCTCTCACTATTACATACACACCAGTTTCCTCCCTGGTGCTCTCACTATTACATACACACCAGTTTCCCCACTGGTGCTCTCATTAACGCCACCTTACAACGGCGATCACTTTCCTATGAATACCTACAGCTCTCTCTCTCTCTCTGTTGGGATGTTTCTCTCATATATCTAATATCTACTGGGAATGTCTACACAAGGATGGCCAAATTACAATATGCAAAGGTTATTATCAAATACAAGTGTTCCTCTACTCCCTTTTAATCCATCAGTTACCATTACAGTATCTGGCTAGAAGAAAGGTTAACTTTATTATAAATAATAACAGTTAAACACTATATGCAAAAGTTATTCCCTGATTTAGGCGCTCCTCCTCCCTTTTGATCCATCAGTTACCATTACAGCATCTGGCTAGAAGAAAGGTTAGCTTTATCATAAGAATAACATCTACACAGCTGTTTATTAAGAACTGGGGTTCCTTTATTCACTAATAACAATAACAATATAATACTGCACTATAACACATAGCCTGAAAAGTAAAAGGGGAATAGACACATACACAGATCTGCGGGGTCTCTTTATTATAATGGAAAGCTTTATTACTATAACACATCCACATGTAATTGACAGGGACTGTAGAAAGCTAAAGAGGGAATGGATTATAATGCACACCGCTGAAAGAAAAAGGATTAGCAATACAGTAGGGGAATCTAGCCTAGGAAATAAAAGACAAGATTAAGGTGTAAGTGTAAAGTAAACTAGTTTAGAATACCTCACCCTATTAGAAAGGAATGTTTCTCTCTCTCTCTGGTGGAATCAGGGCTCTCTCTCTCCCTCCGTCACCACAGCTTCACTCCTCTGGCTCAACTGCTCCAGCTGGCAGCTTCAACTCCTCCATCTGACTGGTAACTGCTTTAATACATCCTGATAAACTGGCAGCTCCAGCTGACAGTTTCAACTTCATTCCAAGATTCATCTGACTGCTTTCTCCGGCTTCAGCAATCATCTGCCTTCTCTCTCCATTCCAGAAAACCAACTGAACTGAACTGTTCTCTTCAGCTCCAAAAACCATCTGACTTCTCTCTCTCCAAGAACCGACTGACACTCCTCCTCTCCTGAACTTCACTAATATAGAATGCTCTCCTCTAGTGGAAAGTTCCAGCAGAAACTACCTCCCACCGAATTCCTGTGCCAGCTCCAAGGCTCTCCGCGCAAACGCAGTGGCCATCTGCATGTTACGTCTGGGCCCAGAGACAAACACATTCTTTTCAATAAGATCCAGTCTCCGCTGGTTTTCCCCTAGCACATAACAGGATTAACTATAAACATCACCTTTACCCTGCAAGCATCTCAGTCTGCAGGGACAGAAAGCAAAATGGAGTCTCTCTAGTTCTGGGCCTTGTAGGCCCGAAAAGGATGAAATAACACTTAGCTCTGTCAGAGTACATACACAAACCATAATATAAAGTCAGGACTACAGGATCCACCCTCTATAATAGGTAGGATGATGAAAGGACACATAATTATGTCAAAGCCAATAGGCAATAGATGGATTATAGTCAAGAATAAGGGATCTATCATCATATAAAGCAGCTATCCTCTAGTTTATGCTTCTAGGTCTGGAAAAATGCCTGAAAAGGACCAACACAAGGCAAGAATAGGGATTCAGGATGGTAGCAAGCTTAAAGTCACCATCACTCAGAAATAGAGCCAAAAACACGGTCGCTACATTGCACCCTTGACTTTAATTTGCTAACATCCGTAAACAGCAACAAACAAATAAACAAACATCAACATAATCTATCAATAAAACCAAAAACCAAAAGACTCCCTAAAATGAATGACAACTAAGGAAAATACCACCTAAAACTTAATGTAGGGAATGTAAATCTGACAACCAATTGAAAACAAATTAAAGCACCCTTGACCTGAATGTTGAAATGTAACTAAGATTGATCTGATAACAACAGAAACTAACCAAAGCACCCTTGAACTAAATGTGCCTCAACTTCTAGTGATAATTCATGAAATCTATTGATGTAGGGACATGTTTGTGAAATGAAAACAACAAAGGGCCTAAATGAGGCCTACCTACTCCGGTCAACTTAAGAAAGGATTTTGTAAAATCTGACAAATAAACATGACAAAGGGTCTTCAAGGTCTGGGCAACTATTACTAATAGATGTAGGACATAACCTGACTAAAAGACACACCTCCCAGGACAACTTAAAGTCTAAGGTGACCACCCTTGGAACTAATCCCACTGTTCTAAGTAAGAGTTGATGGATCAAAGTGAAAGTGTAGTAATAGGAAAACAAGGACAACCCCATTCTTACAAAATAGCTGGTGTAGCACTATGCATATCAAGCAATGAATCAAAGAAAGTTATCTAAGTGTGGTGTATATATTCTTCTAAAAGATAATTCAGACATAAATAGTCTGTCCAGAAATCCCTATAGCTAAAATAGCTAAATCATAAACTTAAACTTGGGAAATTGAGTAATAGTAGACCATGCCAAAGGCAATAGGTAAAGGTCATAAGTCATCTAACTCAGGAAACAGTTTGCACCTAATCCCTCTGTATCAATCTGTGGAACACATGTGTGCACCATCATTTAAAACACTGCTTTCCCTTCATTGGCAAAACTGTTGTAGAGAAAACAGAAAAACTATGAAATAGGTGAAAGATAAACAAGTGTAAAGTCAATCTGTATCAATAATGAAATAGCGTAGCATGCTAAAATCAAAATATCATGTATCACAGGGCATCAGATTATTAAAGCAGCTCACTAATCATACTACACCCTATGACATTCAAATAACATTATTTGCATATAGTAAAAGGAGTCATTGAACCAAAGGTGAAATTATAAATGTGGCACTGCATCTTTTAAACTGGAAAATCAAAACCATGAACAGGATTGAGGAATTTTAAGTTGGGGCCTGTTTGTGGTAACTGCAAAAGTGGCATAATGTCCATCTGAAATAGAAACATGGGAAAAAATGCAAGACTCAAGAATGCAGGCCAAGGAATTACATTTCAAACTCCTTTCGTAAAAGAACATCATTATAACCAAATAAAAATGGGTTCTTTTAGATCATCACTTGCAAAAGTCAATTAATAAATTTTTTTTCAAAAATAGAACTATTGGCTTTGTCAAGAATTTTTTTTTTTAGGAAATTCAGGAATAATATATGGCCAAGTTCAAAAGTTCAGTCACTATAAAAAGTTCTCTTCTATAGGAATCCATAGTTGGTTTCTTTTTAGGAAAACAGTTCATTCGTATAGGCCATGATCCTCCATGTTCATCTGTATCTTTTGCCAAGGAAGCACGCCCTCCAATCTGGTCATCAGTCATCAGGTCCAGGTACGTCAGCTTCGAGTCTGGGTCCAGGCTCGGGTTTTTTTTGGGGGGGGCACTCATCCGAAAATAACAAAACACATCACTCCAAAATAAGAAAATCCACACTCATACAGGGCCCCCACACGTCAGCCATCTGGAACGAAAAACACGCATCATCAATCTTGCAAAAACACATTTTCCATTCAAAAAGCACCCCAAGTGCTTTTCATTTCTGTAAGAAACCTCCTAATTCATGAAAAGAACTCTTCTAAATCCAAGGAATGATTTAAACATTCTACCTATACCATATTCTTTAAATTTGTTTGGGCAAAATCTAATTTTGTCATACACAGCCAGAAGGGCTGGGGCGGCTTACTACCTCTCACTCCTTTGAGAAACAGCCCCTCCCTCCAGAAAGATGTCCGCGCTCAGAGTTTTGAATCAGCTCCAACCATAATAAGCAGGAGCCGGGCTACCTTGCGATCTAAAATTGAATCACTGCCAAATACTGATCTCATTGTAGGAGCGAAGCTCCTGCCAAGTTTTTTTCTACACTGCCTTCCCCTCATCGTGATGTCACCCACAGGGCGCCTCCACCCTTTCAAAACTCTGAGCCGAGAACTGCTGAATATTTGCCAAAAATAAAAAAAAACAAGGCAAGGACAAGTCTGCCTCAGACGGACGCTCCAAAAAGGGCCCCTCCTTTGAAAACACTCATGAGAGCCTAGCTGAGCTATCATATCAGCCAAGGTCAAAACAAATTCCTTCTAACTTGCAACATACCCGTTCTCAGGCTTCAAACCCTTCAATTTAAAACACTGCACCATTATGTCTAACTAATTTAAGCAAATTTAGACATGGTAAAAAGCATCCTAAAAACAGGAATTAATAAAAACATTTATTGTAACCTAGACACATGCTAGCATTCTCAAGTAAGAAGCAAAATAATTCTGTAGAATCTAAGACAAACTATATATCATAATGGACTGTTACTTGCTGAAAAGAAAAAGATTAGAATAACATTTCATGCAGCAATATAGGAAATCACGACACATTTCTTAAAATAACATTTGAAACACCATCAATTTAAACAAGGGGGAAAAAAAAGTTATACATATAATCAAGAATTCATAATTTGGTGCGCAAGCCTTTCTGTTCTAATTATTAAAAAGGGTCAGATTTATTTTTTGCATATAGCCTTTATTCCTAACTGAGTGGGTTTACTCTCACGCTGGTCTGCTTCATATCAGCGCAAAATACAGAATCATTTGCATGTGAACTTTAAACAAAAGGGGCAGCTTGCTTTAGGGAAATAATCACTTATATTTTCTAGATGTGCAAAATACACTACAGAACATTTTTTTTAAAAACACACGGTTGCATTTCACTGATTAAAGCACATTCTATGATGGGTCTGTTTTATTTCACAACCGGTAAACACTAATCCTAAAACACTGAGATGTATCTGTCTACACCGGCCGTGCTCAGCTGAAAACCTTTTCTTAATCCGACTGGTTTATTTATAACACTCCGACCTCCGAGTCAGACACATTAAATCATGTGTTCAAAGGCAAACCCACACAAACTCGTGGACGCATTTCAAACAGTATGTTTAAATGAACACTGCTTTTTTTCTTCGTGCAAGATGTTACCATTCCGTCAGCTAGCTGTCAAAGTACATAGGCGAACCCTGCAACTAATTAAAAAGTAAAATCAAACCATCATTAATCCAAACAGTCACTGACTTTTAGTGTCAGCTCACGTAACAATGCATGTTAAACAGCATGTTGAAATAAATACTGCCGTCTCAATTCAAGATATTAACCCTTTGGCAGCCCAAATACAATCGTTCCCCAATGTCTGCAGATACATGGGAAATTCAAGAACTCATCTCTCCACGTTTTCATATAACACGTGCGCACATCTTCAGAATATTTTCTACAAGCATTTGAAAGAGATCCAGCTCTCTCCTGCCTAACGTAATGATAACATGCTATGTACAATCCATATTCACAAGGCGCTATTCACAAGCCATATTCACAAGGCGCTATTCACAAGGAACTCAATGAGAACATGCTATTCACAAGCCATATTCACAAGGCGCTATTGACAAGGAACTCAACAAGTCATAATGATGACATGCTATTCACAAGCCATATTCACAAGGCGCTATTCACAAGGCGCTATTCACAAAGAACTCAACAAGTCAAAATGATAACATGCAATTCACAAACCATATTTACAAGGAGCTATTCACAAGGAACTCAGCAAGTCATAATAATGACATGCTATTCACAAACCATATTTACAAGGAGCTATTTACAAGGAGGTCAACAAGTCATATTACACTGAATACATTTCACATTTCACAGTATAAGCAAATGCAGCAAGCCATTTAATGGGCAATTTACAAGCATTTTTCACACACATATGTACAACTGCATTAACACCAAGATGTAATTGGCTCCCTCACGTACTGTTACCCTTCAAGCCTGTCAGTTCAAACACCAAGATGAAAAGCATTTCTTCCACACTGCATAAGTCAAATGCAATGATGTACTGCAATCTCCTTACACTCCAACTGTTCAAGCCCATAGGTCAGGGACCACACCTCACCATGCAATTCACAGACTGTTCCCAGATGTCAAATTTTAATGTGTTTCAAGTCCAAATACATGCCAAGGGCTTCCTCCCACGCAACTTGTGCGAAGCTGCCGACTACGCCAGATGTAACGACTGGATTTTCGGACCAGATAGAATCAGCTCACCAAGACACCACCAACCCAGCCGAAACGTAACCACCTCCCTCCTCAGGACCCATCTATCCAGGCACCTGGGTACCTACCTGAGGATTGGGAATTAGCAATATACAAGCTCATATCATCAAAAACACCACTAAATCTATGGGGATTACTAGGAATACTCACTGATTACTAAGGACGTCCATGCCCTACACCACACTCATACAATATAGTCTTGCGACCACATGGGCCCAGACTAATCTACCCTGGGGCAGTTCTGATTACTTACCATTACACACTGGCTGCAACCAGTGCTCTCGCAAGCCACAATCCTGTGGGTATACACACCAGTTTCCTCCCATGTGCTCTCACTATTACATACACACCAGTTTCCTCCCTGGTGCTCTCACTATTACATACACACCAGTTTCCCCCCTGGTGCTCTCATTAACGCCGCCTTACAACGGCGATCACTTTCCTATGAATACCTACAGCTCTCTCTCTCTCTCTGTTGGGAAGTTTCTCTCATATATCTAATACCTACTGGGAATGTCTACAGAAGGATGGCCAAATTACAATATGCAAAGGTTATTATCAAATACAAGTGTTCCTCTACTCCCTTTTAATCCATCAGTTACCATTACAGTATCTGGCTAGAAGAAAGGTTAACTTTATTATAAATAGTAACAGTTACACACTATATGCAAAAGTTATTCCCTGATTTAGGCGCTCCTCCTCCCTTTTGATCCATCAGTTACCATTACAGCATCTGGCTAGAAGAAAGGTTAGCTTTATCATAAGAATAACATCTACACAGCTGTTTATTAAGAACTGGGGTTCCTTTATTCACTAATAACAATAACAATATAATACTGCACTATAACACATAGCCTGAAAAGTAAAAGGTGAATAGACACATACACAGATCTGCGGGGTCTCTTTATTATAATGGAAAGCTTTATTACTATAACACATCCACATGTAATTGACAGGGACTGTAGAAAGCTAAAGAGGGAATGGATTATAATGCACACCGCTGAAAGAAAAAGGATTAGCAATACAGTAGGGGAATCTAGCCTAGGAAATAAAAGACAAGATTAAGGTGTAAGTGTAAAGTAAACTAGTTTAGAATACCTCACCCTATTAGAAAGGAATGTTTCTCTCTCTCTCTGGTGGAATCAGGGCTCTCTCTTGCCCTCCGTCACCACAGCTTCACTCCTCTGGCTCAACTGCTCCAGCTGGCAGCTTCAACTCCTCCATCTGACTGGTAACTGCTTTAATACATCCTGATAAACTGGCAGCTCCAGCTGACAGTTCCAACTTCATTCCAAGATTCATCTGACTGCTTTCTCCGGCTTCAGCAATCATCTGCCTTCTCTCTCCATTCCAGAAAACCAACTGAACTGAACTGTTCTCTTCAGCTCCAAAAACCATCTGACTTCTCTCTCTCCAAGAACCGACTGACACTCCTCCTCTCCTGCACTTCACTAATATAGAATGCTCTCCTCTAGTGGAAAGTTCCAGCAGAAACTACCTCCCACCGAATTCCTGTGCCAGCTCCAAGGCTCTCCGCGCAAACGCAGTGGCCATCTTCATGTTACGTCTGGGCCCAGAGACAAACACATTCTTTTCGATAAGATCCAGTCTCCGCTGGTTTTCCCCTAGCACATAACAGGATTAACTATAAACATCACCTTTACCCTGCAAGCATCTCAGTCTGCAGGGACAGAAAGCAAAATGGAGTCTCTCTAGTTCTGGGCCTTGTAGGCCCGAAAAGGATGAAATAACACTTAGCTCTGTCAGAGTACATACACAAACCATAATATAAAGTCAGGACTACAGGATCCACCCTCTACTATAGGTAGGATGATGAAAGGACACATAATTATGTCAAAGCCAATAGGCAATAGATGGATTAGAGTCAAGAATAAGGGATCTATCATCATATAAAGCAGCTATCCTCTAGTTTATTCTTCTAGGTCTGGAAAAAGGCCTGAAAAGGACCAACACAAGGCAAGAATAGGGATTCAGGATGGTAGCAAGCTTAAAGTCACCATCACTCAGAAATAGAGCCAAAAACACGGTCACTACACAGCCACACCTTGATAATCTGGTACACACTGTCAATATTTGTCAATGAAGCGTTTATAACTTTCCATGGTAGTGATAACTTGAGGTTTATGTTGACGTGCAATCCGAGCTAGGTCTTGGTTGTTTTCTGAAATGTGAGGAACAGAAAGATCTTTGTGTGAAATTAGCAGTGGCAAAGAATGAGATTGGTAACCAACATTTGCATAAAACGGGGAGAAGCGTGTTGATGAATGTGACAAATTCAGCAAGATAAAGCATATCCTTCCAGAACTTGGAGTATCTTGGAGGAAGCATCTAAAGAATTGTTTTATGCACTGGTTTACCTTTTCAGTTTGGTCATCACTTTGGGAGTGTAAAATGGTGGACAGACACACTTGGATTTCTAAATGCTAGCAGTAGGATTACCAAAAGTGGGAGGTGAATTGTTTCCCCTTGTCAAAAGTGATGGTTCGTGGAAGTCCTTGAAAGCAGACTACAAGTTCCAGTAGCAACGTTGCTAACTGAGCAGGAGTGGGAAACCCGCTGCATGCAATAAACTGCCATCTTAGAAAGTCTATCAACCACCAACATAATGGTATTGTATTGGTTTTGTACAGGTAAGCCCACTATGAAATCTACAGAGATGTCCTTCCACATTAGTTCTGGAGTGGTTAATGGCAGAAGAAACCCCTTCGGTTTCATTCGATCTACTTTGGCCTAGACACAAATATCACAATTAGATGCAACTGCTACCCTTGGTCACCAAAAATGTTTTCATACCATTTCTAGTGCTTTGGCCCTGCTGGGTTGACCAAGCATCGGAGAGTCATGATGCCATTTTATTGCCTGTAAGTATAAAGTGGGTATAGGCATGTATAGTTGAGATCCCTGAAAGGGCAGTCCGTCTTGAATCTTTCTGCTAGAGTCTAAGGAAGCCCATGCTACCAGTTAGACTAGGGGAATGGCCCTCTTGAATACTTCTCGGAAACCACACTCAGTGTTATCTTCTACGAAATGTTGCATGGGAATATTAGACCGAGTTCCTAGTCTTTGCGAAGTGTTGTTATTGCTGTAAAGAGGAAGTCAGCTTTTCGATTTTCCGACCCTGGTAAAAAGTTACAACAAAGTCAAATTCAGCAAAGAACAGCAACAAATATAACTTGCGAGTTGTTAGAGCCTTTGCAGATCTTAGAAACTGCACATTACACTGATTAGTGAATGTGGTGTTTCGCTCCAAAGAGGTAATGCTTCGATTCTTTGAAGGCTGTGTGAATAGTTAGAAGTTCCTTTTCTGCTATTGTATAGTTGAATTCTTCTGGGTTGAATTTCTCAGACAAAAATTATTTTCGGTGGAATTAGCCTGTTCCCGATGCCTCTGGGTGGAAATTGCACCTGTAGCTTCATTTGAAGCGTCTGCCTCCACCACAAATGGTTTGTTTACATGTATGGGGGCCAAAACAGGTGCTGATGTAAAGGCTTCTTTAAAGATAAGGAAGGCCTGGTTGACATCTCAGGTCCAATTATAGGCAATGTTCTTACGCAACAACCTGGTGATGTTGTGCATATACCTGCAATAGAAGTCCGCAAACCCTAAATAAATTTGGATTTCCCTGACATTTTGGGGTTGGGGCCATTCTTTCACTGCCTGGACCTTCCTTTCCGACATTATTAACTCTCAGGATATTAGGATGAACCCCAGGAACTCCACTTCTGTAACTTGAGATTCACACTTTGAAAGCTTGCAATAAAGGCCATGTTACCGCAATGTCTCTAAGATGGTTTTGACATGTTGTACATGATTGCTCTCTGATTGAGAGCAGATGAGAATATCATCTATTTATATCATCACAAATAAGTCTAAATATGGCTGTAATACATCATTAAGAAAGAATTGCAATGCTGCGGGGGCATTATATAGACCGAAGGGCATTACACAATATCTGTACAGCCTGATACACGTACAAAATTAGGTCTTCCTCTCATGCCAGCCCTGACACGGACTAGGTGGTAAGCCCCTCTGAGATCTAATTTGTAATAACTGTTTTCTGTACGCACCTGATCCAAAAGAATTGGAAGGAGAGGAAGTGGATAGCAAATTTTAATGGTGACTTATATTATTTAACACCCTGTAATCGATGCAAGTATGCCGTTGGGTCTGAAAAACAAAGGGGAGACCACAGGTGACCTGGAAGGATGGATTAAGCCATTTGTAATTGTCTAAATATTCCTCTAAAAATTAGATTCTGTCTCTCAGTGAGCGCGTAGATGCGACTGCATGGATTGTTTGCTCTTGGGAGTTGAGCAATCTTGCAGTTATAGGGACTGTGAGGGGTAAGGTCTTGGCATTAGATTGGCTGAAGACATCTTGGTTTTCTTGAGATTGCTCAGGTAACTTTATGTCTTTTTTGGCAGCAATGGCAATGGTATGGTGCAAATATGTTCTGGTGAGTTCCAACTACAAGTAATAGCTATGGGTCACCAGACAGTAAGTCCTTATATAGCATCTGAATCCAAGATAGCCGGTGAGAGTTTGCACTATCTCAGGAGATTTCCCAAGCATCACAAGAGGCTTGTGAATGGCGACCATCTTGGAAAGGTCAAGGGCAAGAGGTGCAGCATGGCGGTTACCTTTACCGGAGTAGTCACCAACAAGACCACCATCTGCGTCCACCCTGATCATGGACTTTGCCATACAGCCCGCTGCCCCTGAGTCCTGCAGGCATTGAGGTAGTATGCAGAGGCCCTCACATGGCAATGGGACTGAGCGACTGCGCAGGACAGACTAAGGTACTGCAGGTTATGACATTCACTGGAAAAACAAAGTTAACATTGACATTATAGTTAGGTGTTGATCTAATACAAAAACAAACGTTTAAAAAACAAAAAAACACTGAAATTCACCAGTTATAGTTTACTGAGTTAATCAAAACTAATGCCCCTGCAATGCATTGCTGATGAAAACAAACATGTTACGTCACTCATGCCATGTTAAATGGCATCATTGATTACATCGCCAATGACATCTCATATTACATTTATGACATCACTGTTGACATCATCCAAGTTACTGCTCCTCAAATAACTCTATAAACAGCTAGATCATTAAAAAAAAAACTAAGTAGGTAGATAAGGGCCCACAAAGATTTACAGCATAGATTGACTATGTGTACATGTGTACATATATGAAATATAAATAGTATAGTACTGAAAACAAGTCTGATTCCGTATGGTGAAAGTTAAATGGTTCACATTTTAGCTACCAGTGAAGTTTTAAGTGTGAGCAGTACTGATTTTAAACAAGGTAGAGGCTGAGCACAACTAGTATGAGTCGCAGACATGTTTCAAATTGTTTGTGGGTTAGTTCAAATGCCTGTTACAAAAACGTGCAAAAAACTAAAGCTTCTCCTTACACTACATTATTCACCTGTGGATTTTTATGAACATACTAACGTTAAAGACTTCTCATGTAGTTCTATGAGAAATTTCTATATAACCTGGAGATTTATAAAGTTCAGGTATTTATTTCCATAAGTTCAGTGAAAATTCTGAGACATTATACATTGCTGTATAATGTATAATCTATGATTGAGTCACATACAGACAAGTCGCAGTATAACAGTAAACATTGTTAAAATGCTGAACACCATTCTGCTCATTTCAGGAATATGTGTAGGGTACTTTTACACAGAACAAAGGGTTGTCCATTGGGCCTGCTTGTGCATTTCTTCCATTGGCAAATTAATATATGTGAAGCTGTTCACTTAAAATTCTATGGCAGGACCGGAGGCTTCGGATTATGCCTTCTTTCTATCGCTTTATTTACCACAGCAGCAAGAAAAACATAAACAAACTACTTTTCCCATGAACATTTGAGAAAAAAACGAAGTCAAACATGAGTCCTTTCACAATGTCCATGCACCGGTAACTCCCATCATGCCCTGCTGCCGCTTCCTCTTCCTCTTTCTTCGCTGCTCAGCAGCAAGTTAAGTCGTTTTTTTTTTCTCTCCTGGGTTTGTGAGGTCTGTGGATTGAGCGTTTTGTCCCTGGGTCAGGCGCTGGTTGTTTTTTCCCTGTCACAGATTCCCTTACGATCGCCGGACGCTTTTGCGCTCCTCACGCGATTCTGGTGCCCAGTAGTGCGCGTTGCCGTCATCTCGCGGCTAGAGGGCAGTGTCTCGGCTGATTGCAGGCTCGCTGTCAGACGCTTTTTCGGAGCGTTTTTTAGCGCGTTTTCAACAGCTTGTAGCCTGTGCCATGCAACCCGGTTCTGACACCCTCAGGGGTCGCAATTTAGGTTTTCCCTCAGTTTAAATAGACGCCTTGTGTGGGTTGTATTATGTGTTTTGACACCCTGCGGGGTCGTAATTGCGCCGGTGTTCGGCGCGGGGAAGCTTCACCGGGTGGCGCCCCAGGATTTTGAGGGCTGCAGCGTCCCCAGGGGCTAGCCCCCATAATTGTGTGCCTTGGGCAACCCATATCCCTGGGACCTCCCTAGTCCATATAGTGCCCCTTAGGGTCAAATTCATTCCCTGTGCCATACCTTTCTGCCCTTTGGAGCTTAATTTAACTCACTATGCAGAGGGAGTCAGGCCAGTATACAGAGGAGGACCCTCTGAATTACGTCCCTTTGGACGATGACTTCTACCAGGCGGTTGATGACTCAATCTATAGGGCGGTAGACCAAGCAATGGTACCCCGTGAACAATGGCTCTCGGCGCGGTTGGATGAGGCGTACGCTAAGCTTGCGGCCCTTATTCCCGCGCCCCCCCGGCCTCAGGCCCTGACCCGTCACCGCCTACCCCTCCCTCTTAGAGACCTTGTACGGAGGGGGTTGACCCTACAGCTTTTGCGAAGGTGAAGAGTGCTTTTCTGGCTATGGAGGGGTCCCAACCCCCTCCGGACCTCCCCGGGGAGGTGCCGCCATCTACTCCTCGTACTATGTCTCTGGAGCCGCAGCAGGACGATGATTCTCCGGACTCGGCGGAGGAGGCATGTTCCTCCAGGTCTTGGCTCCTGTCTCATCCTTCCTCTTCCGCCGGTCCTTCAGACATGTTGGACCCGGACAATATCGTCCACCCCAGGTCGTCAGAATGGGTCCCATGCAATAAAGTGGCCCAGTATGTCGCGAATCGCCTCAGGAGGCCGGTGGATAAACATGCCCGTAGCCGTCTTTGGGCGGAGTGCCCTCGGCCTTCCTTAGAGGGAAGGTAGCCATGACTCCGGATATTGATCCAATGATGGCTACCTTCCTGGCCATAATTGTCAAGGATCCCCGGAAGGGGATAGACAGGTCCTGGCGTACGTGCCAGGACAAGCTACTTGATGCTGTAGGCCCCATGACTAAAATTCTGGACATGGCCGAGGAAGCCAAGGTGTCGGGAGACATGATTTCCCCGGAGATTCTGTCAAATTCGGCGCAACGCGCCATCATTTTTCTGGGCAATGCTAACTGTGCCCTCTCTATTAAAGTGGACCCCAAGTTAGGAGACCTCGCCTCGTCCGAGGCTGGCGCTGTGGCCCAGGGTGGGCTGTTTGGAGAACCATTTATCAAGGAGCTCGGTAAATTTGTGGCAACTTTTACCTCCTTGGACTGGGCTCAGTCCAACATAAAGAAGGTCTTCGCCCCTCGTGTTTTTGACAGGGCCGGACGAGGCAGGGGCCGCTCGTTTGGTCGGGGCACCAGCTCAGACAGAGGACAAGGCTCTGGACGCGGGCAGTTTCAAGACAAAGCCCGTTTCAACAACTTCTACCCCATCAGAGGGCAGAAGTTCCGAGGACATGGTGGTCAGAGAGGCCAACAACAGGGCGGTGGACGAGGTGAGTATGCTACCCTCTGCAAGCTTGCGGATAGGGGGGCCCCTAGCGCAGTTCTTCCCAGCATGGGCTTCCCTTACCAGCGATGCCTGGGTGCTGCAGACGGTTCAGGGCTTCCAGTTGGAGTTCCATGGCCGTCCGTGTCAGCTTCAGCGTCCTCGCCCCATTACTTTTTCGCAGCGCGATGCAGCTTTGGTGAGCGAAGAGGTCGCTGCCCTCCTCCAAAAAGGGGCGATTTATTGCGCTTGCGAACACCCCACCGGTTTTCTAAGCAACCTCTTCTTGGTCGACAAGGTCGATGGGGGCCGTCGCCCGGTGATCAATTTAAAGGATTTCAACGAAGGGCTGGTGTATCGCCATTTCAAGATGGAGGGGATTCACCTCTTGCGGGATGTGTTCCGCCCGACTGATTGGATGGTCAGGCTCGACTTAAAAGACGGTTACTTAGCGGTCCTGATTTTCCCTCCACACCGTTGTTTCCTCCAGTTCAGGTGGGACGGTCAGGTTTACGAGTTCACCACGCTACCTTTCGGGCTATCCTCAGCGCCGTGGTGCTTCCCAAAGGTGTTGCGTCCGGCGGTGGAGGCCTTACGGGCTCGAGGTGTCAGGATGATGGTGTATTTGGACGACATGCTGTTCATGAACCAGTGCCCGAGACGCCTGCGGTCTCAATTGCAGTCCGCGGTCGACCTTCTTCAAGGTTTGGGTTTTGTTATCAACGAGAAGAAGTCCCTTCTGGTTCCCGTCCAGTGTGCAACCTTTCTCGGTTTCAACATAGATTCGGTGTCTTCAACCTTGAGTCTAACCGCCAGGAGGATGGCGAAGAGCAGGCACGTATTGCGCCAGACTCTGGCAAAGCCATTGATATCTTTACATCACCTGGCGCGGTTGGTGGGCCTGTTATCGTCTTCGATTCAGTCCATCTTTCCCGGACCCCTCCACTATCGGGCCATGCAACGCTTGAAGGCGTATCATCCCAGGAAAGGGCTAACGTACTCTCAGCTAATCCCGTTGTCGGACGATGTGAGGGACGAAATGAGATGGTGGCTCACGCACATGGAGGCTTGGAATGGCCGTGCGATTTTTGGCTCCGCTGCGGACATCGTGATAGAGTCGGACGCCAGTCGTTCAGACTGGGGAGCCAGGTGCGGAGATTTCTCCACAGGTGGCACCTGGTCCGCTTTCGAGCAATCTTTACATATCAACTGTTTGGAGTTACTGGCGGGCTCCTTTGCGGTTCAGTGTTGGACCAAGGACAGGATGCAGTCCTGCGTCCTTCTCAGGATGGACAACGTGTCTGCGGTCCGTTATATCAACCATCTGGGGGGCACCAGATCCAAGATGCTGCAGACCTCACAAGAGACTTTTGGCACTTCTGCCTGGACCATCAAGTGTCGGTCACGGCGGAGTATTTGCCGTGGCGACAGAACGAGGTAGCCGATTGGCACTCCCGGAACATCCTAGATGCCAGCGTGTGGAAGCTGGATCCTCTTCTGTTCGCCAGGTTGTCGGACCAGTGGGGTCCCTTCTCAGTGGACCTTTTTGCGTCCCGCCTGGACCATCAACTCCCGAGGTATTTCAGTTGGCGCCCCGATCCAGCGGCGGAGGCGACAGATGCGTTCCTCCAGGACTGGTCGAACGAGCGGGGGTATGCGTTTCCCCCATTCTTGATGATAACGCGCGTGTCGGCGTTGCTACGTCGCCAGTCGGCGCAGGTGGCGATGATCACTCCATGGTGGAGGTCACAAGTAGGTATGGGCGAATTTTTCGAATTCGCGATTCGCGAATTTGCGGATTTTGCAAATTTGCGTATCCGCAAATTCGCGGATTTGAATTTTTTTTAAGGGGGGGGTCTTCCATGCGAGTTCACATGCCTCTTGTGTGTATAAAAGGTCTGAGACTGATCAGAGCAGTAGATGAAGAGACAGACCCTCCTGGTCACAGGAACAGCAAAGGGATTGCGCTCGTGAAAGTCAAGGATGCAAAGGCCTCTATCCAGCATCACAGCTGATTTTCATCGGTAGATTTGGGAAGAAAGCACACCTGTCCAGCCTCGACAATGCTCACGATTGTTTTTGAGCTGAAGAATGCATCACTGAATTTGAGCTTCAACTAGTTCCAGCGGCCATGTGTGTGTTACTATGCAATCGCGCCGAAGGGCGCAGGGGTCCCCTCAGTGAGCTGTGCTGGCCTGGCTTCCATGCAAGTTCACATGCCTCTTGTGTGTATAAAAGGTCTGAGACCGATCAGAGCAGTACATGAAGAGACAGACCCTCCTGGTCACAGGAACAGCAAAGGGATTGCGCTCGTGAAAGTCAAGGATGCAAAGGCCTCTATCCAGCATCACAGCTGATTTTTGTCGGTAGATTTGGGAAGAAAGCACACCAAAGGGCATGGTGTAACTATTTTACGATGGCGCCGGCAAGCTGCCAGCGCCATCCTAAAATAGTTACTAAATTAGCTTCAACAGGAAGTTCTAATAGATAAAATAAAGCAGGTGCTTTAGCACCTGCTTTATTTTTTCTATTAGAGCTTCCTGTTGAAGCTAATTTAGTAACTATTTTAGGATGGCGCTGGCAGCTTGCCGGCGCCATCGTAAAATAGTTACAACAGGCCAGGTTTCAACTTTTGGCCCCGGATCCGCCGCTTGCGGATTTGCGAATTCTCATAAATTCGCGGATCGCGAATTTACCGAAAATTCGCAAAATCCGCGAGCGGAACGGATTTTGCGCTCACCCCTAGTCACAAGTTTGGTTTCCAGTTCTTCTGGAACTTTCCTGGGATTCTCCAATCCTACTCCCCCACTTTCCTCACATTCTCCTCAATCCAGACGGAGCTCCCCACCGGTTGGTCCACGAGGGCTCTCTGCGGCTGATGGCCTGGAGGCTCTCCGGCGTCGTTGGACGCTCCCGGGCCTTTCGGGAAAGGCAGAGGACTTGCTTTCCAAAGCCTGGGCTGATAGCACGACCAAGCGATACAGATCTGCATGGCGTAGATGGAGTCGTTGGTGTGTGCGACGGAATTTTGATCCCGTGGGGGCAGCTGTAGTCCACGTCCTTAATTTCTTGGCCGAACTGGCTCAGGAGGGACTGGCCTACCGGTCGATCAATACCTTCCGATCTGCGATTTCAGCAGGGCACGCCTTGGTGCAGGGTTGCCCGATTGGGGAACATCCTTTGGTTTGTAGACTCCTGAGAGGAATTCGCCTCTCATTGCCGCCCGAGCCTCGGTACTCCGTCCTGTGGGACGTGAACAGGGTATTGAATTTGTTCCTTTCTTGGCAGCCGAACAGGTTCCTGTCTCGTAAGGAGTTGACTGCTAAGTTAGCGATGTTGTTGTGCCTGGTATCTTGCAGGCGGGTCTCGGATGTGCGGGCTCTCGATATCACGGACAGAGTTTTTTCTCCGGAAGGAGTTTCTTTCACTGTCAGTAGACGGACTAAGACCCTTACTAGGGTTATTTCATACCCCGCATTTCAGGAATCCCCTAAACTGTGTGTTGTGCAGTGCCTCCATGCGTATGAGGATATGACTAATGATACTCGCCCTTCGGGTGAAAGACAACTTCTCATTGCCCTACGGAAACCGTACAAGGCTGTTATTGCGCCAACGATCGCCCAATGGGTGCGTTGGGTAATGCAGGAGGCGGGGATTGATACCAAACAATTTGGCGCTCACTCAGCGAGAGGAGCTATGGCCTCAAAAGCTTTTGCCCTCGGGGCTCGTCTGGAGGATTTGATGAGAGCGGCCGATTGGTCCTCGGACTCAACATTTAAGAGGTTCTATTACAAGCCAGTTATAGAAGTAGCTCGGCTGGTTGTTGATAAGCTTTGAACTGGAATAATCCGAAGCCTCCGGTCCTGCCATAGAATGAGAATTTTCCTAGCCTTCGTGCTGGTAAGTTCCAATTCTATTAAGGACTCGGAGGCGAGGATTATCCCCCCCAAGGACTTCCTTGAAGTGGACTCTCCCCGTATGCAACGTAAGTAAATCTTTCACGATGCTTCGATTGCTGAATCTGCTGTTGCTCTGAATTGTGTTGTCTTTTCATTTGGATGATGACGTTCAGTTGGGACGGTCAAGATCTGACGGTGTGTTCTTTTGCAGGGACTGAAGGTTCCAAACAGGATGCGTGAATGGACCGGTACATGGGCTTCGCGCGAAGAAAGAGGAAGAGGAAGCGGCAGCAGGGCATGATGGGAGCTACCGGTGCATGGACACTGTGAAAGGACTCATGTTTGACTTCGTTTTTTTCCCAAATGTTAATGGGAAAAGTAGTTTGTTTATGTTTTTCTTGCTGCTGTGGTAAATAAAGCGATAGAAAGAAGGCATAATCCTCGCCTCCGAGTCCTTAATAGAATTGGAACTTACCAGCACGAAGGCTAGGCAAATTCTCATTCTATTTCAGATCTGATATTTAACAGACGTCTCATTAAGATAAATAATGACCAAACACTGTTTTTGATGGTATTCAAATTTTAATACATTTGCTGAGCTCATTAATGTCTCCAGAGAACATAACATTTACTTAATGTGGATGATATGTTTCATATTCAGATTGTTCTGCTCGTTGTGAAAGGTTACGCACGTAAGTATTAGGCCAGGTTTTTGTAAAGTCGATTATTGGTGGGGGTAAATATGCACCTGCCACTAACAATAAGGCCATTAACGTGGTATAGGGGCCAGTAAAGTTCTCAGTAAATGTGCTCCTTGCTCAACCCTTGGTAGCTGACAACGAGCAGTCAGGCCTAATTTAGGAGACAGGAGTGTAGAGCATTTAAAAACACCAATACATCAAATAAGTAAGATACAAAACACAATAAAAATCCCACACCAATTTCTAAAAATAGGAAATATTTAATGAAAAAATAGACACAAAAACGGCAAATATCCAATATAGGGAACCAGAGATACAAATTTTTAAAAGTTAACAACGTTAAAGTACTTAAAAATCTAAAGACCAACTCTGGGACATCTGGTCACGCTTGACTGGGATAAAGTCAAAGTTTGAGGCAAACCACGATGGAGTCCATGTTGGATACACAAAGGAAGAGGCCTGGTCAAACTTTTACCTTCACACTTACAAACTTTTCTGGAGCTTTTTCTTCCGATGACGCTTGATCCTCCACACCAGGCCGCATTCAAAGAGGGGTCACCGGCTTGACTTTCCGTGAGGCCCTGGTCAAATCCTGGAGGTTTGGAGCTCTGCAGCTCATAGCAGGACCAACCTGAAAGCCTGGCCGTGTTGCAGTTGAAGGTAGTCAGCTTGACTCTCGACGTCGGGTCAATCACCTAAAGGAGCTTTTTCACAAAAGTTTGCCAAAGTTCTCCAAACTTCAGGAGGTGCTACCTGAAGGTCTCCTTGTAGGTTCAAAGTGTCCAAATCACAAATACAAAGGTCTGGAATCTCCTAGATGGTCCCTGGGACATTTGGACCACAATTCCCACAATGCACCCAGGCAAATCCTTAAAAGTCCACTGGACGTACTCCTTTGTGGAGATGACCTAGTTGGTCGCTGTTAACCTGTAGCTTGCAGGGAGTCCATTCCTTAATTCTTCTTGAAGCAAGGCACAGTCCCCAGGGCTAAAGTACCAGACTATGAAGCAGGCAAAGTCATTCAGATTGCAGGCCTTGGGTGCAAATCTGGATTCCAGCAGAGCAGTCCATCTTTTACTTGTAATTTCAGGCAGTAGGTCTGAGAGACTATGCAGCCCTCACATATTTATTCAGTGTTCTGGGGTGACAAGCAGGAGGGCACCTCTGTCCTATGACATGGTGAAAGCATGACAACTTCCTCCAAAGTGTGGGTTCTACTTGTCCCACAAAAGCACTACACTTCCAAATTCCAACATGGATTATTTCTCTCCAGAAGAGTTAGAACTAGCTAAACCAAACCACAGTTTGGCTAATTTCCATTAACTCTTCTCCCAAGGACCTCTGTAAATAACTGTCCTAAGTCTGCAATCCGGCTGGGGCACAGGATGTGTTGAGCTCAGTCCGATTTACCCAGTCCCTCTGCAGGACCCATCCTCCTCAGCTTCGGAGCTCTACCCGTCAGATAACCTCTGCTCCAGTCAGGCTACTTATCACCTAATCAAAGCAGCCTGGCTAATCCTGTTAGTGCTGGCCAATCAGCAGAGACCACCAGAAGGCTGTATTTTGGCTTACATAAGAGAAAGTTCTATAACTTCTCTTCTGTACAAGTTATGATAAATTCAACCGTGGCAAGTTCTTGCATTTATCAATACCACTTTTTTAAGTAATTGAATGAGATTTACTCCTTTCCTAGCAATAGTTATATCTAAAAAAAAATAATGTAATGTTAGCCTATGGAGTTAAGTATATGCAATGGGGAAACATTAAATTGACAGTTGTTCCTCACTAGGGTAGATACAACATCTTTTATAAGCACCCTGCTTATATTTACATGGAACCCCACCCCTGGGACACCTAGGGGAGACCTGGGGGGTGTCTAATATGTAAAAATAAGGTAGCTTGTCACATTTTAAGTGCCCATGTCACCAAAGTAGAGTTTACACTCAATTTAATTTTAAAGATAGTCTGCAAAGGCAGGCTGCCTTTAAACTCACAGCAGGCACTCAGCAGTGCACACATGCAAGTACAGGAAATCTGCTGGACCTCTAAATGTCCCAGGTACTTATAGGTAATTTGAACCCCTTAACCCTATTATATACTAGGGACGTATAGTATCTGTCAAAACCAATTGTGAGAATTTACTTTTAAAGAAAGAATGCAAGGCAGGCCTGCCTTTAAAAGGACAGAAGCCACACAGCAATGCACACATGCAAGAGCAAGACATCTGTTGGGCCTCTAAACTTGCATGCCCCATTGTATATTAGGGACTTATAGATAGATTGTACACCTGGCCCTATTATCTACTAGGCACCTTTAGGGTCTGTCATTGCCAATTGTAAGTGTAACCTATTACATGTACCTTTTTACACATAGCACTGGCCCTGGGCCTAGTTAGCAGAGTCCAGGGTACAGTCAGAGTCAGTTACCACCAGTATAATTCAGCAAAAAATGGGGGTGAACAGGGCAAAAGGATGACTTTCTAACAGAGGTTATGGAAATTTGGGTCTGCAAGTACCTAGCTGAATACTTTCCAGTATGAAAAGCTTCTGGCAAACTGTCATATGCTTTAGATGAAGTCCCCAGTAATGCAATTAATTATGTCATCTGAAAATGTCATGAGTGATGTCATAAATTATATATTTTAACATGCCATGAGTTATGAGTGATAGAATATGTGAGGTCATAAGCAGTGCCTGGTTGGGGTGCCAGTTATAGTTAGTTCATTAAACTATTGAATTTCAGGTTTTTTTAAATTATAGTTTTTGTATTATTTCAACAACTAATTATACCGTCACTTCACCTTAGGTTTTTTCTGAAAACTTCTGTTTTTTTTTTACAGAAGTTAATATCTGATTAGCATACCTAACTATCATATCACTTTAACCTTTGGTTTCTTCAGTGCATTTCTGGAGTTTCTTGATCATAATCACCCAGATCCCCCACTGAACAGCATCTTTTGGCCTCATTGCAGCAGTGGGCTGGCTGTAGAGCCTGATCTCTGGTCAGGCCCTGAGCACACTCAACTGTAGGCAGCAAACCCCTCTACAGGTGCCCCACCCACCACCATGCGCTGTTTTGGCTGTCAATGGCAAGGGTGGCTGCAGGCAGTGGCCGATTAATGCTCCAAACTACCTCCAGGTGGCCAACCCCCGTACATGTCCAAAGGCCCTATATCCAAAACCCACCATTGGTGGCCAACGACTCCACGGCCCACCCACATTTTACCCATTTATTTTTATACATTTTTTTTCTCTGTACTGCGGTACTCCTTTAGTCAGTATCGCTTCTCAAAATTCCCTATGGGAATTTACATGGGAAACCATGTTCTGGAACCCCTCTTTTTCTCTATCCCTGCTTGATGGATCATCCTGAAACTTTACTGGAAGGCGCTGAGGTGGATGGAGGTTCGTATAACACAAAAAAAACTATCTTTTCTAGGAAACTCTGACCTAAGTGTAATTACACAGTGGCAAGGGATACTCAGTACCAACTTACCAAATTAAACTTATTTGAGGAGTTAAACTTTTCATACCAGAATCACAGTTTAAAACAGTTTCAATTATTGGTTATGTTGAGACTTAACTACAAGAATGCTTTACTAACAGTTATGTCTAAATTATGTCTAGTTCCTCTGACTACCCCACACACAGCAGTAGGATTGGGCTCTGTGTGCTACTTGTATGAGGTATTTCCGACCATAAATCCTGTCTCCATTCAGACCTAAAAAAGTTTGACAAAACTATGACCATCTTCCTCTACCATTTGAAAAACAGAATAGCACCAAATAAAATCTATAAAAGAATATTTAAGACGCCAGGTGCTTATTGCTACTAGGTACTATACAAGGATGTTTTGCCATTGGAGAGCTACCATTCCAACAATAAAATGACAATTTTCAGCCCCTGCATGGTACTTTGGCATCATGAGCACTGTGCTACCTCTCCTTATGGATGCTGTCTCAGGTGGTAATTGCATATTACCAGAAAACTTTGAATTTCTTCTGATTTGACAGACAGAGTGGAATCGTTTGACTATATAAATAATCTTCAGTCACATTTTTCCATGCAGTACCTGAACTCCTTTTGGACATTTTAAACTACCTAAAACAAAATCACAACTCAATTTGCAAAATTATAGGCTCAACAAACATCATTTGATCCACATGGTACTGCACAGTTTTAAGGCTCTGTGTTGGTAAGGACACATTTTATTAAATCAATGCAATATTATATAGTAATGTTATAGATCATACAAAGGTAAACACAAAATTATGGGGCCCCTGATCAAAGTTAGTTGAGGATGACCTAAAATTAAACAGATAGACAAAGGTATTGGGCAACTGCTGACATCCATGGGATGGAAGCTTCCCTACAGTGTGGGGTCCAGAGAGCCCTGTATCACGTTAATGTCCTTCTATTGTACATAGGGTGCACTGTTATTGTTTGCACTTTGGTGCACACATTATCTAGGTGTGCCTGACACAAAAAATACAGTACACCCTAATACGCATAATGTGCTGCCCCAGGGCAGTACGAACTTACGCAGCAGTGGAAGCAGTGCATTAACGAAAGGTGGATCAGCTGTTCAAAGCAGCTGTTTTTCCTTTTCTGTGTAGGTGACAATGCCCCCCATTTAAACAAGCATTGGCCTAGCCAATAGGTCTCTCCTTTGGGACCTTATAAGTGTTTAGCCATGCAACAGTTAATGTTGTTGCACCAAGGATACTGTGCTGTATAACTAAATACTTATAAGGTCCCAAAAGCGAGACCTATTGGCTTTGCCAATGCTTGTTTAACACGCAGGAATGTCTCAATTTAGTACCTCAGATTATAGTATTGCATTGAAAAGCACTTATTAAAGGTGATCGTTTTTAAACATGAAGTTATAAACCTTAATTTTTCCCCTTCTTGGCAACAAGGCTACAAGTGAACGGAGAGACAAAGCAGTTGTATGTGGCCTAGATTCTTACTGTACATGAAGCAACATTAAAGTCTATTAAATCAGACACAAGAGAGAGATTTGCCTAGGATCACACAGTTTGGTCGAGCAGGGAAGCTGTGACTGACCCCTCTGTGCTACTTACTAGATAGATATCACTTTTTTCTCTCCCGTTATATATATAAGGTTAATACTTTTTCTTAATTTTGGGGCATGAGGTTAGAGCAAGTGGCTCAGGGGTTAGAGGCGGCAGACCCAGAAGCTGAGATCGGTCCTGGACCAGGGTTCAATTCCCCGCCTCGGCGGGTCTTGGGCTCAAAAAATTCCACGGACTCGATAATTCTCGTTCCGGTGCCTACTCGACTCACGGGTTCACACTCTGCGACTCTGGGCAATAGCTTGCTTAATCTCCACTACGGCCCCTCGCGGCGGGATGCCTGGCTTTCACCTTGTGGATACCCTGCTGGGGTTATCTCACAGGGGACTACCAGGACGGGTTCCCAAGGCAAGCGCCTTGATGCCTTCGGGTGATACGTGCGCTATATAAATTGCAATACATTCGCAATACTTGACTCGTCTTTGGCTCAGGGTCCAAAGCGACCTCGACCTGAAGCACAGCCATGCTCGACCATCTCTAAAACGTAGCCCATCGAAACAAATATCACACAGGAAAGGCTATGGCTGGTGCGCCTTTGGCAACATTCATATTTGAAACACCCCCTCGATGTATCCCGGAAATACATTTTTCTGTAACCGGTAGTGTTGGCTTCGAGACCCTCTGTCCGGGCCCATGTGCACTCGGTGACTAACGGAGACAGGCTCTGAACAGGGGTCACTGTTGCCGAACGCTGCCAGCGGGTGCGTGCTTGCGCACAGAGAACAACAAAACAAGCACTGTTCTCTGCATAATAAATCTTATCCAGAATAATGCGTTTAGAATTAAATAAAGGTGTATGGAACACACTTTCGTGAAATTACATACATTTCCACACATTTTTATGAACGCTGTAAAAAAAAACACCTTTAATTAGGAGCGTGCAAAGTTGTGAAGATGTCCCTTCTGCAAATGTCATGTGTTTCTTGGAAAGATTGCAAGCAGTGGGTGCTGCGTGCTGTTCAGGGGCTGAGCTTAGCCTGATGGAAGCCACAAAATGAAGGTTTCTTTGTAAACAATGCCGGTCTACCAACCCTGAAGCTAACACCAGCTCCCTGTTAATGCATTCTGAACTCTAGCCTTCCCTGCCTGTCTTGCCACAGAAGAACACTGCTCAGAATCACAAAGCGCCTAGTTTCCTGACTGTAGTCTTTTACTGTGGGTGCTATGTGAAACACCACGCCACCCACTCCTCTCTTGAGAGCCATCTGTCACAAACACTCAGCCCACCAGGCTACAAAGTGGTCGGAAAGCAACTTGTGGACGTACTGTACCTGCTTCAGCGGTGTAGTTCACAGAGTTACACAGATTGGCGGGGAAGCGCTATACAGGCATATTTCAATGTTGAGGTGCTGCTAGTTGCGAGAGCGAGCAGTGCCAGGAGCGATAATTGCTACCATATGGCGCCGCGCGCTCCTGCAAGGGAATGGCCACACGTGCAAGCATTGCAATTGAAGGCAATGGAACGCGTGCACGTTTTTGGCTGAAAAGCCAAAGCGATTGCAAAAAGTATTTTTGCCTATGCAGCGCATGCGCGCTGCGTAGGCGAGACCTAAAAAAGGGATACAGAGTAACCCTGGGCGAAGCACTACGCTACGCTTGCGGAGTTTGCGAAGTTTGTGCAACTTCGCACTACGCGAGCTGCACGTAGCACAGTGCGAACACGCGTAGTGCAGTGTAGCGTAGTGCAGCGCTAATTTTTTGCTTGTTCGCGGTCCTGAACGTCATGTTCGCGACCGCGAGCAAGCAAAATGACATCCCGGCGAGATTCTCAACGCGGGGAGGTAAGGTTTCTCATTGTGAGTGGTTGCGCATGCTCGCGACCGCTCTCAATAAGAAACTACCAGTTCGCGTTGAGAAAGCTGCAGCTCGAGTAATAATCTACTCGAGCAGCAGAGAACTACAGTTCGCACTGTGCAAGATGCCGTTTTCAATGATTGCACAGTGCCGGATGCTTGTCCGCACTGTGCAATCATTGAAAACACATCTTGCACAGTGCGAACATGTTACTACGCAGCTCGCGTAGTGCTACGTGAAGTTCGCGTAGTGCGAAGTGCACTTCGCGTAGCTTTGCGTAGCGCTACTTCGCGAACTACGCCCACCCTTAATACAGAGATCCCTCCGCAACAGTCTGCAGGGGGATGTCTAGGAATTCAGGGGATCCCTTTCATCCTGGCAGGTTTCATCCTCAGGGAGCACACTGATTGTGCGTGACCTATTTGTGGCACACTGTCAAGGCGCTTCTCTGTGTCTGCACCCACGTTCATTAGCACAGAGGGAAATTGTTTCCCTAACTACCTGGAGTCGTACTCTATGCAAATGAGGAACGACCTTTAGGATAGCACTTGCTGTATACGTATGCCTGAGCTCTCTGTTTTACAGAAGGGGCTGTGCACGATTTTGTGGCCCTTCTGTAATACTAAACTACTCTGGTTACGCAGAAAGCAGGCGCTCAAGCTCATTGTTTCAATAGGGCGCTTTGTGTAACATGGGCCCAAGTTGGTCCGTAAACTGTTCATTTCAGTTACAAGCAGAGCCCGCTCCTCCGCTAATGCAGAGGAGCACCTCCCCACTGCATTTTTTGCAGTGGAAAAACAACAAGAATGATTATAACACTAAGTAATTATCATCTTATGTTCTCATTGTCATGCCGCTTTGCATGGCGGGCGGGGCTTAGCTGTCGTCACAGCCAACAAGGGTAGGAATGGTGAACACTAAAGTGAGCATGATGGTTTGGCTGGCCCTCTTGGGCCGGCCAAACAGACCTGTACACTTTGCATATTCCCCACCAGGCTGCGCAGCCCGGTGAGGAGCATGCACAGGTTCCCTGTCCACGTCTAAGTGCTG
>NW_028240766.1:0-103861 GCF_964263255.1 Lissotriton vulgaris
CACCAGCCCTTTGGCCGGGGGGTTGGTCTTCACACCGTTCTTGGTAAATATAAATGCTCTCGTTATTTGTAGATGTTCTTTTCTCTCTGTCCTCTCCCTTTCTAACCATTGATCATTGTATAAGTCCGACATATATGCTTAGTGTCTAAAGTATAGAATTTTCTCCCCTATGAATGGAAGCGACTGAGCTGTATTTTTGAAGTGGTTCACGTGCATTTTATTTAGATACAGATTTTAAACTTTCCCGAGTCTATGGGTATTTACATTGAAATAAAATATAATTATTTTATGTCATTTTTCACCATCAACTAGTTTAACTAATGGTCCATTGACAAGAGGAAAGAACTTTTTGATCAGTGAAAGGTTAGTTAGGAGTTTTAATCTAATCCTGAACACTGTGGAAATGTATAACCTTGGCCCCAGAGGTTTTACACACTGTGAATGTTTTTATGGGCCCAGGTGAATATAAAGGTAGTATAGTATCTGTTTTTGTTGAACCGCAGGATCAATCCTAAAGCACTAAATCTCAATCATGGATGAAGAGGTACATGAAATAATAGTGGGAATATGGGCCACCATTGAGCAAACATTTTGATGCTTATCGCTCTTCACTCACTTTTGAAGGGAGGAGACTAGTGTGGTGAAATGGCTTAGTGCTACTTTAAAATTACTTTAGTATTGAAGAGCATAATAAATGTAATAAACAATAAGGATTGTTTATTACACTGGTTGTGTATTTTGGGAAATTGTTAGTCCAGATTTACTACCAGGCCCCTAACATTTGTACCATGTTCAAGATGAAAACTTGGAAGACTCAAGGCATAAGCTTGGTGCCATGCCTTTCACCATCAGAGTTGTACTACGTTAATGGTAGTGCTGGTTTCAACCTCATCCCTACGTTTCAGCACATCTCAGAATTCCAGGCTGAAAGAAACGATGGCCTCTCATTTACAGACCAGACTCCAGTGTCCCCACGGTTGGGCAGACCAGGGTACCCCTGGCACTAGCTGACAAACACGCCCAATCCCTTCCTTGCAGGAATGGCTGCAAGGCTTGGTAACAAAATGTGGCATAACTGAGCAGAAAGCTGCGCCCTGCACAAGGAGTAGGTGTATGTGCTCTGAGCTCATTTATACTTGTGTACTGTAGAGGACCACTTCCACAGCTATAGGACTTTTCCACATTACTGAGTCCTTCTGCCCAGTGTCCTTGTGTAAGTATCCCATGCCAGTCCTTTTCTCCCTGTTGCTCTTGTGCTTCTATTGCCAGTGCCCTCGTGATGGTGTGCTCAGGTCATAGCCCTGGTCCCCGCATATGTGCCCCTGATCACTGTACCAGAGCATTTTCCCATGTTAGTGGAAGAGCCCAACATTCTGTGCCAGAGTCCTAATGTTTACGTGTCTTTCACTTAAGCAGTCACTCTACCAGTGTATGACATTAAAACTGGCCCTGTCATCATGTCCCTATTAAGGACCTGATGCCAAAAACATGGATTGATTTACGAACAATGAATGTTAAAAATTTTAAGGCAGTGCATTCAGCTATTTAGTTCCTGTCTTATTTCACATGCTTTACTTAATCTAGCTATTTTATAATATTATTGTTTATTTGTATTTTTATTGTGCATACTTTGAGCCATTCCAGATGTTTATAAGGGGCTTTGATTGAGCATGCCAGCACTAAGGCTGAAGCCAAACAAAGTGCCTGTCAGTGGGTTGGCCTATCTGTAGAGCATACAGAACAATGTTTATGTATTCAATTTGAAACTGAAAATCTGTGGAAATGATTGTGAAGGGGGTACTTAGATGGCAAAATATTTGCAAGGCAAAACTGAGAGAAAATAGAGTGTTTCGATTTAGGGAGTGCAGTGCAAGTTTGGGGGCAGTGAAGAGAGGGAGAGGTGAGGAAGTGTATTTGGGGATGAGTGAAAAGAGGGTGCTGAAGAGGAAAGATAGGTGGTTGAAGATGTGCAGATGGATGAGATATGCAGAGAAAAAGAGGATACACATCTAACAAGAAGCCCACACAAATGAATACCAAAACTCCTTCCATAGGCCTTAATGCTATTTAATTCACAGACTCACGATTTCAGAATTGAAACATTTCCAATATTAATTATTTAAACCTAATCCTTGTTGTTACTCATTTATCTTAACGTAATTTATCTTGTTGTTACTCATTAACAGATAACAACCATTGACAAAGCCAATTGTACTGATAGGTTTTAGGTGTATGTCAATTGTTGTGTCATTTATCAGGATGCAATTACATCTCATAAAGAAACCAAAATACCGATCAGGTGGTACACTATGGGAATCACAAAAATGTATTTGCCATGTTCCTTTATAGAGAACCTCCACTTTTTTCATCCCACTTAAAGACCTGTCTGCACATATTCCTACATAACTGGTTGCAGCCAGCAGATATTGATGCTTCCCGAAGCCTTATTAGAGCATTTTGTTCCAAAGTTAATGCTGCATGAAGTGCAAGACACGGGGAAAGCATACATTTTAAATGGCTAAAGTGTTCACGCTGTACAATTCACACATTACAGTAACGGTTAAACAAATTAATGCAGCAAGCTATGGATCTGTTTTTAATGTGTTTAATATTTCAAGACTGTATGTTCCCACTACTTTATAAGCCTTGCCTTATCATTACATTCATTTGCTTTAAAATGCACTATTTGCCAATCTTTTTTTCATTTTTTTCTCAGGAGAGGGATCCATCCTGGACCCCAGGTTTATCTATTAGACCCCGGAGGGGGTGGAGCCGAGGATGAGGACCTCTGTTTTCTCTGAGTTGAGTTTTAGGCAGCTGTTCTTCATCCAGGTTGTGACGGTTTTCATCCCTTTTTGGAAACAGTGCCTGGTGAAGTTGGGTTCCTTAGTGGGGGAGAGGATGAGTTGGGTGTCATTGGCATGGGAGATGATGTTGAGCCCTTGTTCTGACGTTGGTTGCGAGGGAGGCCCTGTAGACGTTGAAGAGCATGGGTGTTGGACTTGGCCCTTATGGCAGGTTCACCCCTAGACTTTTTGCTTGTAATGGTGACCTGGTGATGGTGATTTTTGGGCTCTGCGCACTTTCACTGTGTCCCAGTGGAAAGTGCGTGCGCACTCTGAGTGCATGTGATGAGATAGGCCTGCCCTCCCATAGGAATGCATGGGGAATGTATGTGTCCCTGGTAGTTCCTGATGCGTGGGGTGTACAGGTTCGAATCTGATATGTGCGAACTCGTGAGAGTGAATGCTTCGCAATGGTGTATGTGGCATGAGTGTGTCTTGAGTACAAATGCCACTTCTAGGAGTTGGCATATTAGTGTAAAATATGCCTGGCGTGTGATTGGCTGGAGCTGGCTGGTGAGCCTGGCTCCAGGAAGGCTGGATGGGTCTGCCCGGTGGTGAGTGTGAGATTAGCATGCTGATGGCTGGGGAGGAGTGTACCTGTGGCCTGAATGAGGCTGGGTTTTCCCCAGACAATGCTGGCTCCGCCCCCTGTGGTGCGACGGATGACCCAAGCCATGCCAGTGAATAGAAAGGGTGGTTGAGGTAAACAGAGTACTCAAGGACCAGCTGCGACTGGGTCTGCCCCCACCCTGTGCCAGAACAAAGGATTTGGTGTATAAAAATGGGGCTGTGTACCCACTGAATTTGTTCTCTTCCAGGATCCTGAGGGGGCTGTTGCTGCTGTCGCTGGGCCAGAGGACCGCCACTTGGAGTGTCTCCCTGCCTGGAGACCCAGTGTGCTGGCTCTGGGCCCAGCCTTGCCCTCCCGCCTGCCTACAAGGACCTTGCAGGGTCCTTTCCTGATTTATAGCGCTGGGAGCACTGTATTCACTTGCCTAGTGCCTGGGAGCGCTTTATTTGACTTGTTACGCTTGTGAGCGCTTTACTTACAGAGGCCGGTGCCCACCCGGCATTGCCTGCCCCGAGCGAGTGTTCACCTCCCTGATTTGGGATTGTTTTGCCCCGGGCAGGTGCCCCCTCTGCCAGGGACCTTGCCGCTGTGTTGGCACCCCGAGCGAGTGCCCACCTCGCGAAATATTTGGATTTAAAGCCGGTGCCCACCCGGCATTGCCCTGTGTAATCACCGCCGCCGGCCCGATCCTCAGTGAAACGCTGTCCCACCTCCAGATTCCAGGGCCGCGCTGCGATTGGCCGCAGCCGCGACCCGGAAGTCAGGCAGGCTGCAGCAGGACAGGGACAGGCGACCCGGAAGCTGCACAGCCACCCAATCCCGGTGCGGCCCCAGAGGGAGAGACCCGCCTCCAGGATTTCCCGGTGAAGCGCGGGAGAGTCCTGATTGCCGAGAGCCCAGCAGCAGGAAAAGACCGGCAGTGATTCCCGCCCCCGCTGGAGGCCAGAGCGGGTGAGTGTTGCCACAAGAAGAGAAGGGAGGGGCGCCGGGACACGTTGTCGGTGTCTGCCCCCCCCCCCTCAGAGGCCTGAGAGGCTATGGGGCATGTGTATTTGATTCAGAGTCCTCCGTGAGGGGTTCCAACGCCGCCCACTAGTTCTTCGAGCCGACGAGAGGCTCCCCGCCCGCATATTGGTTTGTTGGAGCCACGAGGCTCCAGGGGCAGCATCCATTTGTTCAGAGCCCAGAGAGGCTCGTGTAGGCACTACTTGATTCTTGAGTCCAGGAGGGACTCCCACACGCCGCATTTTTGTTTCCAGCCCAGAGAGGCTCCACCAGTGTTTCAAGGTCCCCCGTGAGGGACCCCAACAGCCCGGTGAGGCTGCATTGATTCTTTTAGCCAGAGCCTGCGAGGCTCCAGCATTGCCCCGTCCTTCACAGCTGCCCAGCACTTTGTGGGCAGCTGCCACGTTTAGGCCCTGACATTGGGACACAGGGACTGCCACAGGTGGTGGCGAATGTGGATTTTGCGCTATTGTGTTGCTGTTCCTTGCACCTCTGATTGTATGTTATGCTTCATGTGCATTACCTTTACACCTCTGAATGGGTAGTTTATTCATCATGTGTGTTGTTGCTTTTACACCTCTGAATGTATTGTGATGCATCATGTGTTTTCTTCCTTAGACCCCTACAGGTATAGCGATACTTAGGTGGTTTCCTTCTTGCTAGTACAGGTGGTACTAGCGAGGCCCAGGTTCCTTGTGTGATCTCCTAGGATAGTGAGGATTGCATAGGTGGTGCTCACCTGGTACCAGTAGTGGCTGGTTGTGTGTTACAAGTTCTATTTTTGTACTACAGTGATTTATATTCTAAGTGCTATTTTTAAAAGTGTTACTTCTAAAAGTGCTGATTCCTGACAGTGATCCAGGTGGCCCTGTCTTGTACATATCCCCTGTAAATTCTGCCCGTGCCTGTTGGCACATTGTAAAGTGTGTGTTTTATCTAATGTGTTTTGGTGTAATACAAAGGCTATTTTTTATATAACCTTGTGTGGAGTTTCCTTTGTGGTGGGCCTTGGGTGTTGTTGCTGGGGTGCGTGCGCAAATACTTAACTCATATCGCCTCCAAGTTCAGCCTTGCTGCTCGCGCCACGTTACCTAGAGGGTGAGCAGGGGTTATCTTGGCGTGTAACTCCCTTGCCCTGACTTAGGAGTGGTGGTCTCTGACTGACTTTGGCGCAAGCCCTGGCCAGCCAGGGATCCCATTTCTAACAATGGGGCTGAGGGAGGATCGTTGGGGTATTCCACATCTGGTATCTGTTGGTTGTAAGAGGAAGGGTAGGAGCCTTATTTTCTGTGTTCTGCCCATGAGGAATGAGCGTATCCAGTCTATGGCCTTTCCTTGGATGCCAGAGTCATGGACTCTGGTGGTTAGTTGTGGAGTGGCAGACGGTGTTGAAGGCTGCTGATAGGTCCAAGAGGATAAGAGCTGATGTTTGGCCTTGGTTGAGGAGAGAGCAAATGTCATCTGTGGCAGGGAGGACAGCGGTCTTGGTGCTGTGGTTGCTGCGGAATCTGGATTGGGAGGTGTCTAGGATTTTGTTGGCTTCAATGAAGTATGCTAGCTGAGTGTTGACAGCCTTTTCAAGGACCTTGGCTGCGAAAGGAGGCAGCAAGTTGGGCCTGAAGTTCTTGAGGTCCGTCAGATCTGCGGAGGGTTTCTTTAGGAAGGGGTTGACTTAGGCGTGCCTCCAGTTATCGCGGAATATGGTGGTCTTGAGGGAACAGTTGATGGTTCGAAGTAGCTTGGGTGAAATGGCTATGGCGGCCCTGTGGAAGATGTGTGGTGGGCAGAGGTCTGAAGGTGCTCCAGAGTGGATACTCTTCATGGTCTTTAGGGTATCGTCTTTCATGAGTGGGGTCCAAGTGGGCAGAATCTGTTGGATGGCATCACTGGGGATGGGGTTTGAGGTGGTGCAGAGGTCTTGGTCATCAAAGTTATCAAAAAGTGTCTTGATCTTGAGGTGAAAGAAGAAGCTGAATCTGTCACAGAGGTCTTGGGAGGGAGGGACAGCAGTTGTCTTGCTGTTGGGTTTGACAAATTCCTGTATGATGGAGAAGAGTTCCTTGGGGTTGTAGGCATTGGAGAGGATCCTGTCTTGGAGGAAAGTCTTCTTTGTGGATTTGATGAGTTGGTAGTCTGTTTTGGTGGCTGTTTTGAAGGTGTGCGTGTTTCTGGAGTTTTGCTGTTTCTTTATGTCTTTTTCAGTCATCACAGGTGAGCTTGAATTCTTGGAGTGCCGGGTTGAACCAGTTTGCTTTCTTGTTGTGTTGTTCTGTAGTCTTCTGGAAGCGGGCGAGTGTGTTGGCGCAGTTGACGATCCATTGGTGGGGGTTGCTTGCTGCGGTGTTGGTGTCTTTTGTAGTTGGGGTGGAGTGTAGGTGAGTGCAGAGGTGAGGTGTTCTTCTAGGATTTTGTTCCAGTTTGTACATGGTAGCCGGCACGTGTGCTTTTGTGCGGTGGGTTTTCAGAAGGAGAAGTGTATGCAGTTGTGGTCAGTCCAGAGAAGTTCTATGGTGTGGCTGAAGAAGATGCTGATTCTTCCTGTGAAGATGGGGTAGAGTGTGTATCCTGTTGTGTGAGTGAGGCTGGAGAGAAGTTGCTTCAGTCCTGTGTTGGTGAGGTTTTCAAGGAGGGCAGTGGTGTTGGGGTCATTGTGGTTATCCAGGTGGAAGATTAGGTGTCCACGTAGTATGTAGTCTGTGGAGGTAAGGGCGTGGAGCACGATAAGGTCAGTGATGACACTGGTGACTGGAGCACGGGGCCATGCAGTCTGTAGACGAGGGTTCCACGGAGTGTTGTTCTGGGGTTGGTCTGGATCTGGAAGTGGATTGTTCCATGGGGGGCAAGGCGTCATCGGAGTTGGTGGTAGTCATGAGGAGGGAGCTTTTGTGGATGATGGCGAGGCTTTCTCCTGGGTGGGTGGGGCAGTCTTTCCTCAGGATATTGTATCCATCAGGGATGGCGGTTGCTATGTTGGGTGCAGAGCTGACGTTGGTCCAGGTCTCTCTGAGGAAGGCAACGTTGGGCATGTGAGTGTTGAGGAGGTCCCAGATTTGTTTGGTGTGCTTTGCAGTGAGAGCACATTGAGAAGGATGCAGTTTAGTGGTTTATGTGTGTTGGTGTCCGGTGGGCTGGGGGGTACTGCAGGGGTCCAGCGATTGGTGAAGGTGCGGCAGCTGTGTCTGCAGGAGACTGGGCCTTGGGTGTGGCTCGGTGTCGGGAGCTGGCAGTTGTTGCTTTGTCTGGGGTTGAGAGCATGGAGCGTGCTGGTGTCATAATGTCTGGGGGCCAGGGGACCAGGGTCCCTGGTGCTGGTCGTGTCACGGACGGGCGCAGATGGGCTTGCCTTTGATGTGCCTGCGGCACGGCCGTGCAGCAGATCCAATTAATTAGGGGTAGGGGAGGGCGATCATCTGGGAGGCGGGAGCCACTCACTGTGGGGGGATGGGCCTCGGGAGCAGCAGGAAGCATAGGAAGAGGGAGCAAAATGATGCAAAGAGAAAAGATGCAAAAGAGGAAAAAAGAGGCAAAAGAGGCAAGAGAGGCAAGAGAGAAAAAGTGGGAAAAGAGGCAAATGAGGAAAAGAGGCAAATAAGAAAAAGAGGCAAAAGAGAGAAAGAGGCAGGAGAGAAAAGAGAAAAGGGGCAAAAGAGAACAGGGGACACAGAACAGAGTAAAAGAGCAGGCTGCTTTTCCACTAGACCACCAGGGATGAGGCACAGGCAGTACTGTGGAGGAGGGCCTTGAACACCTACTTGGCAAGGAGCTGAGGCTCAAGGACAGTCCCTCAACAGTGGAGCTGTGCAGGGGAGAACAGTGAGTCTGACCAGAAAGGTCAGAGGTCTTACAATCCATGTTTGGTATTACTCTATCTCCGATTCCCGGAATTTGAGCATACAGAATGTTTTGCACATCTAACTTGTAGGAGTCCACAGTTAAACACTACACAAATTATACACAATAAAATCTCATTACAATATACAATCAATTATCACAGGTGGGAAACAGAGCTGAAGGAATAAATGGATCCTATTAGCATGAGGTAGGTACAGTAGCCACACTTGTAATCACACTCTGATATACAACTAGTTTTTTCAATCAGAGTTGTTGTCACCAAGACTTAAAGTACTTCAACTCAAAAGGGGCATCGATACCTGTGATAATTGATTGTATATTGTAATGAGATTTTATTGTGTTTAATTTGTGTAGTTTTTAACTGTGTCTGATGACAAGAATTTACACGCCTTTTTACAAATTCAACAGAATAAACTGTCTAATTTTAATACATTTTTCCTTTTTGCTCCTGTTTAAATGAGTTGTTGTGGTTAGAAAGTGTTTCTATGATATAAAGTTGCACCCAAAAGGGAATTTCTTTTTGACACTTGTCTTCGGGTACCCTACCCTTTTGGGCTGTGGGGTTCCTCTGTTTTATTAGAGACCTTTCACTCAGTCAATCATGCTGACTGAGTCTCAGAGAGATACACAGCATACACGATGGGGACATTTTCAAAAAGCATTTATTGAATGAGTGTCATTCTAGTATATTCATCTTTACTGCGGCAGTCATTAGACAGAAGCAAATGTAAAAGTTTACAAGCACCAATAGACTAAATAGGAGGTATAATTCTACCATGGTGCTAAACAGTGAATATATGCAGGCATATAAACATGACAGTAATCAAGCTTAATCCTAAGATGCAAACCCTACCTAAGTGCACCTAAGTGTACATGGCATGTATTTGGGTGTAAAGTCAAGAATCCCCTAGGAAAGAAACAACCACAATACCTGATGGCAGAGAATGAAGGACCCCGTCTTGGTCTTGAATAGGAAACCCTGCCAGGGCTGTCAGACCGCTGTGTGTTGCAGCTTCGGGAGGCTGGAACTTCAGCATCATGTGTCAGAGTGGAAACATCTCCTCTGTCTATCTAGTGAAGATATAGTTCTTTTATACCATAAAGATAGCCTTTGGGTACCTAACACAATCAGTATGTTGTGAGTACGATTATGTAAATGAGCCTAAATACCTGCAATTATGCAAAGTAGTTATTTTGCCCTATGAGGAAGATAACCATAACTTTTATACAGAGTATGTTAATCTTATTATGTACATCATGGGCAGGTGACTTTTCTAAGAATCCTCATGCATAATAAATTAGGCTAGTTTCAAGGAAACTGATCAACATTTATTCAGCACATAACTGGGTAAAAATCAGTGCTAGATCCATTATGCAGCAGGCTCCCTACTTGCCACTTTCCTGGCAGTATGATGGGCCCTATGATATATATCCTGCCACTCTTTATATGTAAGGGCTCTCCCGAGCTCGGACTCCCAAGGCTTCTGGCCAGCAGAATGTGATGGGGGGAAGTACTTATCATTTTGTAGAGGTCAGTAATCGCTTGTCCGTCTTTTTCTTAATGAGCCATTTCTCGAAAGTCGTGAGACACCGGCCCACTAAAGGCTGCAAGTCCTTGTGTGTAAGCCAATGTCGAATCTGGAAATATTGGAATCGCTGCGGTGTTGCTAAAGTATACATTTCCTTCAGGGCGTCGAGCTGGATGAAGCTGTCTAAGTCAAACATGTGTCCCCCGGACCTGCATTCTGAGTTCCTCCACTGACTGAACGCCTGTGGGTCCATCCCAGGGGGAAACGCAGGGTTGTCGAACAGTGGTGTGATAGGCGGCGAGACAATAGTGAGGCCCCTGCTAACTGCCACCACGTCTCACACTTTAAGTATCGAGCGGGTGATAGGCTACTTCTTGAGGTATGCCGGTCGGTCTGAGCGATTCAAGAAGGGAACCTTCCATAGCGACATTTGGGCCATTCCTCTGTCCTGGAAAAGCCACCTCTTTTCCGATTCTGGGCGAGTCCATTCCAGGAGGTAGCGGACCTGCGCTGCTTGGAAGTACCTAAGGAGATTGGGGATACCCAAACCCCGGTCGATAGGAGCACGTCGATCCAGGTCTCTACGGATCCACGGGCGCGTCCCGGCCCATACGAACTGCTGTATCGCGTCCTGTAATTTCTGTAGTATGCCTAATGGTGGAGCCAACGGAATGGTTTGGAACACATACAGGACATTGGGCAGTAGGGACATTTTAACTGCCCCACCTGCCCCAGCCAGGACAATGGTTGTTGCCGCCATCTCCTTAGGTCTCCTTGGAGTTGTGCAAACAAAGCCATGTAGTTCTGATCGACCGTTTGCATTCTGCTAAGAGTCAGGGTGATACCTAAGTACGGATGCAACATGTATGAGGACAGTCTCCCGAACTGCTTGAGGCCGCCAGCGGACTTACGGGTATTCCCGCCCAGCAGGAGGATCATGGATTTCCCTATATTCATTTTGAACCCTGAGAACTTCCAGAAGGTTTCCATTTCAGACAGAAAAGCTGGCACGGATCGTGTTGGGTTATCTACTGCCACCAATATGTCATCGGCATATAGGCTGATGGTATTTGGCTCACCTCCAAAGGTGACGCCCGTGATATTCCGGTTGTACCTTACTCTTTGCGCAAACAGCTCTATGTAGAACGCAAACAGCTAGGGTGAAAGTGAGCACCCTTGCCTGGTGCCCCGCCGGATATCAAAGGGTTGCGAGCTAATGCTATTAACACGGACCGATGCCTGGGGTGTGTCATAGCAACTGACAACCCATGTCCGGAAGCGCTCCCCAATACCAAAGCGTGCCAGAGTCTTGTCCAAGAAGCCCCAGTCCACCCTGTCAAACGCCTTCTCGGCATCGACAGAGACGAGAGCAGTTTCGGAATCATTAAAGTGAGCCTTGTCTATGACGTGTAGAAGATGCTTGGTGTTGTCACTGCACTGCCTATTGGGAATTAAATCCGATTGGTCGGATTCTATGATGCCCGGTAAGCGCGGCCACAGCCTCGCCGCCAGAATACCCGTGAAAAGTTTAAGATCCAGGTTGAGCAAGGATATGGGCCTGTAAGCGACACACTGTGTGGCGTCCTTGCCCTGTTTGGGCAGTACAATGATATCTGCAGTGAGCATGTCAGGAGGGATGGAACTGGGCCCCTGGAAAGAGTTAAACAGCCTGGTGAGGAGAGGTGCCAGCAGTTGGCAAAAAGCCTTGTAAAAGCCGGCGGAGAAGCTGTCTGGCCCAGGAGCCTTCAGAGGCTTAAGACGCGCTATCACGGAGACGACCTCCTCCGTCCGTATTGGGGCATCTGGGGAAGTCGCACCAGCCTTGTTGAGTACTGTGACTGCTGCCTCGTTGCGGTAGGTGATGCCCCCTCCGCATCAGGAGCAGGGTCCCCCGCGTACAGCGGGGCATAGAATGCCCGAAATGCATCCGCTATCTTTTCATCCTCACGAAGTGCTTGCCCCTCCTGACCGTGAATAGTGGATATCTTAGACCTTTGGACCAGGGCCCTGAGTTTGCTCGCTAACAGGCGCTCCATTTTATCTCCCCCCTCATAATATGTATGTCGTAAGCATAAAGCTGCATATTCAGCACAAACTAGATCTAGGCCCGCAAGCTGAGCCCTGACTGCCTTTAGATGTCTCTAGATCCTAGGGGCCCCGGTGCGGCTGTGTACCCTTGCTAATTCCAACACCTGCGCCGAGAGTGACTGCCATCTGTCCTTGCGTTCCTGGGCCTCGGCTGCCGCAATCGCTATAAGGTCTCTGCACACCACTGCCTTGAGCGCCCCCCACATCGCGGTCACTGGTACATCTGTGCTGTATTTAAGATTAAGGTATTCCGTAATGCGTTTGTGCGGTTGCTCTGCAACCCCCTTGCATTGTAGCAGGGTTTCCCGTAAGCGCCCTTGGCCTCTGTGATATTTCGCACGAGCGACCGTCATCGTAAGTGTGACCGCATCATGGTTGGAAAGTGCTGCCGGGACTATGTCAATGTTTGTCACTGTGTTGGCCAGGTCGGAAGACCCCAAAAAGTGATCCAGCCTGGCGTATGTTTGGTGCACGTGAGAATAGAATGTGTACCCAGTAGAGTTCGGGTGCGCCTCCCGCCATAGATCTAAAATGCCTATGCTGGCCAACCACTGTTTACCCTCCATAGAAAGCACCCCGTGGCACCAAAGCGACGGCCTGATCTATCCCTATCATGGTCCATCACCCGATTAAAATCACCACCCACCAGTGTGTATCTTGATTGAAAAGCAATGACATCTGATATAGCCCCTGTGAGGAAAACCTCCTGCTTGGAGTTTGGAGCGTAGATTGACCCTATAACCAAGGACCTGCCACCCACCTGTACATTATAAGCAAGGACATGTCACAGTGCTGTGAAATCCCCAAGAACAGCAGTTGAATCACTCAGGAATTGAAGTGTATCGCTTCACTGCCTCCAGAGCCGATGCCCTCTCTTGTAAAACCGTTTCTGGGTCCGGCCTTGTTCTGGATGTGGGCGAACATCTACTCCCCATTGTTTGCCAACCGTTCCCCACAGGCCGTTGCGATGGGGTGGGGGAAGACTCCCGACTTCGGCCAGCCAATCCCAAAAGTTTGCATGTCTCCTATAGTGACCTCAGCTGGTGCAGCTTCCACTTAAAAATGTTGCGGAAGGGGTGGCCCCAAGCCTACGGCACCCCTTTATCCTTCAGGTAGAATGTGACTTCCTTGAAAGCTTTCCTCTTTTGCAATGTTATGGAAGCTAAGTCTTGGTATAGCGCCATGGGATGGTCACAGTACCTGATAGGTTGCTTCTTCCGGGCTTCCCGTAAGATCCTCTCTTTTAACCCAAAGTCTGGCAGAAAGGCAAGGATGTCCGGTGGCAGGGCTGGCGCCCGCCTCCCAAGCCCCACCCTGTGCACCTGGTCTATGTGGATCTCAAAATCCGAGGCCTCACCAAGGATGTCTCTGAAACAGCCCTGAAGATAGCCAGCTATGTCCTTCCCCTCCTCCTTATATGGAACCCCTCTTACGCTGATGTTATTGCGCCGAGATCTATTCTACAAATCTTCGGCGTGTGCCTGGAGGTCCACTTGCCGATCCTTAAGGCGTATTATTTCTTGTTGCAAGGCCGCAATTTCTTCACTTCTGGATTGTTCGCCGTCTTCAATAGCAGCAACCCGCTCCCCCAGTCCGTCCACATTCCTGCGGATTTCGCGGATCTCGCTTGCCACCTCCTGTTGGAGTGACTGGAAGTCGTTGCAGAGTGTGTTGAACAGGGACTCAAAAAATTCCTTGGTAATAGGTGTGTCCTTAGAAGAATGATCTGGTGGATGTTGGGAAACTGGCTGAGACAGACCCTCCTTGTCCACTGACGTAGGAGACCTGGTAAGCATGCCTTTGAGGGATCTCTCTCCTTTCCGCCTCATGCTGGCCATCGTGTCCTTCCACCACCAGCCTCATAAACAGCTATTAAGCCCTTTCGCAGGCGTCAAAAAATCGGCGTGAGTGAGAGTTAACACCGACTGTCCGGCCCCTCTTGAACTTTCGGTCAACTACCCTCTCAGCCTCGCCACACTACCTCAAGCCAATGTGGCAGGCAGGTCTTCTCTGTTCGCTGCTCAGGTGCCCCGTTGGGGAGGGCTCACAGTCGCCTGCTTATGCTACACCTTTTGCCAGGACCGCTCCCTGTACCTTCACTAGGGGATGACCTTCAGGGGGTTGCGCACCAAAGCCTCACCCCGATATGCTACCAGCTCCGATTGCACCTGTGTATCCCTGTGTAGGAGGCCCAGTCCACCTTTGTGTAATTGCCAGCCAATACCACACTCCATGAGGCCGACAACAGATCCCCCACCACAGCACCAGCGAGCCTCCGCTGCCTGGACCACTCGTCTGTCAAGGAGCCAATTAGTCAACCACCTCTTGGCATCTCCAGTGCTTCCTTCCGCTCACAATCTCGCACAGCTATTGCTCCTCCTCAACGTTGGTGTGTGCCGAGTGGCAAGCATCAGCACAAGTTATACTGTTTGGGAGAGAGTCTTGCATTAAAATTCCCTGCCAGACAGAGATGAGGTGGCTGTCGGTTGATGGAAATGGTTTCTTCCAGTAGGATAATGTCATCAAATAGCACTGGAAATGTCTAGTCAGGATTTTGTGAAATCAATGTTATAAATGAGGACAAAGTGCAGGTACAGATGAAACAGCTCCTGGCAGAGCCCAGCTGGGCCCCGGTTGGTCCGCCCCTCACTCCTCCACGTGGTTGCGGCCTGCTAGAGGGTAGTGCCGTAGACCCCAGATCCCCGAGCTCAATATTCGCGCTCCCAGCCAGGCGCCGACCGCCCCTCACGTGGCCGCTACATCTCGCAGCTTGGGATCTTGCTTCCAGCATGCAGCCGCCACTCTCCTGCGGTAGATGCCCAAAAAGGCTCAGTCGAGGCCGCCACCCGTCCCTCCTCTCACCACGATCTGCTGGAGTTGGCCCCTCAGGCCCAGGAGCCGCGTCCTCAATTTTCGTGCTCCTGGCTGTCAGCTGCGAGCAATCTGCTGTGTTGTGCCTCCGGAGCTCCTCACTGCCCCCGTCCACACATCCGCCCTTCCTCCGCCGCCCCCGCAGTGCACCTGAGCAGGTGGGCAAAGGCCCGCAGGGCACAACGATCGCTGCCTGCGCTCACCCCAGGGACGCAGGATGAACGTTTCAGCGCCCAAGCCTCCCGGGCCTCGGGCCGGTCGCTGCAGCAGGGTCGTCCATGGGCACCACGCAACAACCAAGACTGCCCCAGGTAAGCTCCACCACTCTCCGCAATTCCCCACTGGTGTCTATAGCAAAGTTGGGGATTATATGCTTAGAAAGGGGCCCGAAGAGGGGAGCAGTATGGGGGGCCTCGGGTCTCTGCATCCTCTCAAGTCGCCATCTTGGCCACACCCCCAAAATGGGCTACTTTTAAACATTCTGGGGCTTATTTACAAGCCCATTACGCCACCCGTACGTCACTTTTCCCATGTCAAAATTAAGCAAAAGTGGCGCAAGGAGCTCAGCTCGTCATGAGGCACAGTGGAGCTTTGCTGATGACGAGCTGAGCTCGTCATGAAACATGGAGTAAATGAAAAGCCAGCACAGTGGGAGAAAATGCACAGCAGCGATGTGGTTAAGCCCCTCTATCTTTTAGTTGAGAATGTGAACCTGTTGGTGATGTTAATATTTAGAAGCAGGGGTTTCCACCTAACTAAAAGGGTTATCCTGACAGGAAGGACTTCAGTTTGTTTGGACTGCTGCAGTCATACTACACATGATAGCCCTAAAACCATGTTGTGCAAAAGTGCATTATTAGTTGGGGTGGATAGTAAACTACCACAAATAATAATGTCACTATTCTTGTTAGGTTCAAAAAGCTCAAAGCTCACCCCTGGTAACTACAGAGAAAAAAAGGTTTAGATTAGGAAAATATGAAAAGCATTAAAGAAATACCATCAGAGAATATATCAATAAACAAAATGAAACCAAAATAACGAAAATTCAATAAGGGGAAACTGGAGATATGATCTTTTTAAACTTTGAAATAAAAATAGCACCAAAAAAGCAAAGTGCCAACCAAACCTAACTGGTCAGGCAAGACCAGGACAGGGGTATGGTTTAAGGCTAAGCACCATGGAGCGGGGGTTGGATACGAGGACCATAATTGTTGCGATCAAAGTGTTACCTTCAGATTTCAGAAATTATCTAGAAGATATAGTCCTTAGTGAGGCAAGGCTGCAGGCTGAATCCTAAGACAGGCTTGACTGTGATGGGTTGATGAAGGACGAGATCTTCACCAAGCCATTGACAAAGGTGAAAAAAGCTCCAAGCAGGAAAAATCTGGAGTTTGCAAGCAGGAAGCTGCTAGGAGTTAGACATGGTGATGATGTCTACCTTCTAATTTGCACTCTTATCTGGAAATTAGAAGTGAAAAAAGGCTGCATGCTGTAGCCAATGAGTGTTTGATGTCATTTGATGCCAGTCAGTATAGGGCTCACTAAATCAGATTTGCTGAAGTGAAGTCAAGCCTACCTTCTGCAGATCAGCTGGCATGTTGGTCCTGGTTCCACAATGGTTCTCAGGCAAAGATTGAGCAAAACATTTCTAAGTCACAGGTTTTAGGGTTGGGCAGGAGAAGCACACACTGACACCAGACAAGGGTTACAGGACATCAGAAACAGACCTTGGGGGTCAGGACTCACTCCAAAAAAAGCCACAAGGTCCTGGGCAGGTCCAGTTGAAGCTGGTCAGCTGGGCTCTTCCAGGAAAGTGGGCTTCTTGCAGCTTTTGTGTCCCTGTAGATTAACAGAAAGTCAACCAACTGACCCTTGAAGCCAACTTCTTTGCCCTGGGTACAAGTGGGAGCAAGTTCAGGCCTTACGGTTCTCTTCACAGGTCTCAACAGCAGGTGAAGTTTTTCTTCTGCTTATCACAAGTCCAACAGTGTTCTGAGAAGGGCGCCCAGGGGAGAAACATTTAATCCTGGTGCTAATCCGTGGTTAGAGGTGATTCCTGACAACTCCCTACCCAATAGAGAAATCAGTTCCCAAGGGTAGCCCTACTGACTTTTGCAGCAGTTCCTGTGTGCCTTACTGCACACATCCCAGAGTACCATGCTCTACCTAAAATCAAGATGGCAAAACTTTTCTTTCCTTGTGCAGAGCTCCTGAGCCACACAACGGTGCGGCTAGGGAAATGAGCAAGGCCAGGAAAATAAGAAACCCTTCCCCTGCAGTCACTCAAATCCAGCTCTAGGGAATCTGCTCTCCTACACTGAGATGGATGCCCAGCTGGAAATCGGACAAAAGAAGGGGACAGGCCCACACGTTAACTACATCTGCCTATGATAGAGTAGACCTCAGTGAAGATATTTGAGTTCCCGAGCACTGCTCAGATGGTCATGCTACTGATAACTGGAGAGTGAGCCCTGGTCAAGTAAAAACCACAGTTTTAGTCAGGGTAAAGTACAAGCAAACCCCAAATTAACCTGTGCTTAATCCACTGGTAGCTTGGCACAGAGCAGTTAGGCTTAACCTAAAGGCAATGTGTTAAGTATTTGTGCAACACTCCAAACAGAAAAACAGATAAAACACCACACAAAAAGCATCCCACACCAGGTTAGAAAATAGGGCTTAATTTATTATATAAACAAGGCCAAAACAAAAGAAATACAAAAAGTACAACAGGAATGATGAGGATTTTTAAATTGCAATATAGTGCCTAAAAGCACAAACCACTGTACCAGGTCAAAGTCAAAAGTTCAGACTGACTGTGATAGATTGCAGGTCGGATACAGTCGCAGATTATTCCTGCTGAAGATGTACCTGCTCAAGTTTGTGTCAAGAGTCCCGGTCACTTTGAAGAGGGTCACCCGGAGCTAGGAGAGCGTCCCGGGCGGCAGTCAGCGCGGTGCAAAGAGCATGACAGGCATCTCCGATGCACGGGCTGGAGCTTCAAAATGGCTGTTCCTCACGGGCAGTTAATGCTGCTGTGCAACGAGAGGTGCTATCGGTGGCTTGCGCTGATTTGAATGGCGCAGTTCTGGAGTGAGCTGGCCCACCCATAGACATGTAGAGCCAAAAACTTGAATGTAAGAGCTCAAGAGCCACAATAAGGGTCCAGGACATGAGTGTCACCTCTTGGGGTCAGGAACTCACTGAAGGCGGGTCCAGAAACTGTTGAAGAATCTGTTATGTTCCTGAGGCTCAGGTAAGGGAACAGCAAACAGCCCTTAAAATAACTCTGGGGTTCTGGGTTTAAGATGAAATTCTTCTTCCCCAGGCAAGAGGACACCAGGCAACAGGTCGGCACAGCAGGCAGCAGTTCCTTGTAGAGCAGCAGTCCAGCAGAGTTGCAGTCCTTTTTCCTGGCAGAGTATCCACAGGTCCAGAAGTGTACAGAAGTGGTGGAATCTGACATCCTTCTTTTGTACACAGTTGTGTCTTTGAAGTGAGGAGATGCTTCTAGGGGCATATTTAAGTGCACAGATGCCCTTCCTTCCCTGGCTCCAGACTAACTCCAGGGGGTATGCAACCCTTTGTGTGGAGGCAGGACATAGCCTATTCAGGTGAAAATGAGTCTGGACCCAGCTCCTCCCTCCTATTCTGGCAGTGGTTGCCCATACAATCACACCTTAGCTCCCATTGTGTGCTGCTGTCTAAGAGGAATACACGATGCACATCTGCCAACTACTCCTAGTTATATGACCAGAGACAGGCTGCAGGCACTAAACGGCTATGGCAAGAAAATGCCAACTTTCTAAAAGTCGCATTTTCAGAATTGCAATTTAAAATTCGACTTTACCATAAGTAAGGATTTCAAATTAGGATTCTTGAGACACTAAACATGAAGCAGTTATCCTTTCCCATTCAGAAATTATACTTTTAAAATGAAATAGGCCAACTCCAATGTTATCCTATGGGAGAGATAGGCTTTGGAGTAGTGAAAAACAAATGTAAGAGTTTTTCATTACCAGGATATGTAAAACTTAAAAGTACATGTCTAACCTTTAAATTACACTGTACCTTGCCCCTGGGTCTGTCCAGGGTAGGGGTGGAGCCTGTATTAAAAAGGAAGGTTTGGTCCTGATAAAAGGTGTATTTTGCCAGATTGATATAGCAGTTTAAAACTGCACACACAGGCTCTGCAATGGCAGGCCTGAGAAATGGTTTGAGGGGTGGCACAGTCAGTGCTGCAGGCCCACTAGTAGCATTTAATTTACAGCCCCTGGTCACATGTAGTGCACTTTACTAGGGATTTATTAGTACAGTAAATATGCCAATTGCTTAGAAGCCAATGTTACCATGTTATGAGCAGGGAGCACAAGTTCCTTAGCACTGGTTAGCAGTGGTAAAGTGTGCAGAGTCCTAGGGCCAACAAAAATTCATTCAGCAAAATAGGAAGAGGAAGGCAAAAGGTTTGGGGATGATTCTGCAGAAAGGGCCAGGTCCAAAAGTCATGGAACAGAACACCTCCTTATACCAAAGACCTATGTCTCAGTTCACAGAGCAAGCTCACAGCTTGTCATTGAGCTATTCGCTCCTAAGTGACAGTTAGAAGCTTGGGCCTGTAGACGCTTTAAGCAGGCAAAAGGTAACTTTTCAAAATTACTTTTTGTAACATATTTAGCACAAAGCCAACTTCACCAATGATTTGAATTTGTAATAAATATTTTGAAAAGTACAAGAATTACATTTTTGTTGGATCCTATGCAGAGATAACATTATTTACCTTTGATGCTTTTGTATGGAACAGCTAACCCTGTCACAATGAAAATAGCTGTTGAGACCTTGTCGCTCTAAGGCCATGTTTTACGTTAAATGTTTACATTTCCTACTTTTAAATATCATGCATGCTGGGGGCGTCGTTTCGGCACCACGCAAGATGGCGGCTTGAGCCTCAGCACCAGCGGTTTCGCATCGGAAGGTGACCGCTAAGGTATGAGCTCATTTTCGTTTCCTGCAGCGCTCCACTCGGCCCAAAATGTAACTATAAACGTTTCTCTCAGCTAAAGCTGTGCCGGCCGCCATTTTATTAATGCACGGTTCTTCTCACGAACCGACGCGCGCTGTGGACATGCAATACTGAACTCCCGGACACGTTTTTCAATATTTTTTTTCTTTTGATACCAGAAGCTTGCTATTTATATGGAAACCTTGTGGCTTTTCCTGCCCTCCTCTGCCTGTTTTTTCTGATGCCTTCATATTTCCTCACAACACAGCAACATTGACTGTATTGATCTTTGCAACACCTCAGCCATGTCTATGATTGGTTTATTTCTTTCATCAACACAGTCTGGCATGTTCAAGTAAAAACGTTTTTTTTTTTCCTGAAGTGTCATATTGCTGTAGGTAAACAACTTTTACCATGCGGATTTTACTACTCGTGGCCTTTACAACGCGTCCATTACAACGCAAGTCGTTACCACGACTTGCGATGGAGGGCGCTAAAGGATTAAAAATAGTAAATTTATTATCCCAACACCTTCCCTAGGGTCCACGGGGACTGGTGTTAGAATAGTAAATTATACTATTCGAAATCCGCGCCCCCAACGCAAGTCGTGGTAACGACTTGCGTTGTAAGGGACACGGTGTAAAGGGATGCGTTGTGACGGTACGCGTTGTACCGTCATACATCCATTGCTGTATGCTTCTTCTATTTACTGGCGTGCTGTTAGGGTTTGTGCACAGCAAAGAGCATGTCCCCTCTCATTGCACTAGTGGTCTCTATAATAGCTCTCTTTAAACATACTACTAAAAGCCTTTCTTGTTATCTCAGCCCCTCCCTAAGACTTCTGTATATGTTGCTCAATGTATTCACAAGTTTTGACATTGCTGTCTTGTTTGCACATTGGACCTTGCTTTTACCAAGGCTTATTTAGAAAACATTGGACCTTGCTTTTACCAAGGCTTATTTAGAACACTCCTCCCTATGCCATGTGTCACTTCAACTCATTAGCATAATAACTGAAGCTCTGCACACCTGCTTGTGAGAACCACTCACAGTTCTTCGCACCCAGCCCTGTCTATAAAAGGCAGCCCCTGAGCCTCACTTAGGGCTTGTGCTCGTCTACCTCCCACTTACCTGAGAACAGATCCTTCGGCGCTGGCACTCCTGCTCTCTCCAGAACTTCATTGACTTCAACGGGCGTGGCTTCTGGCTCTTCCTTCTTCTGGTTTCCGGCTACTTCTTGCTTCAGCCCCTCTTCTGTCCACTGCAATCGACCTGCAAAAGAAAAAAGAGATCAAGGTTAGACTTATCAGTATCCCTTTTCAGCAACAAGTAAGTGCAAAACCTTTTATTACCTGAAAGAACTTTATCAGCGATTTCTGGATTCATGTAAAGACAATTTGGAACAAGATATCTCCCACAAACTTTGTGCGTCAAACCCTTTGTTAAAAGAATACTTTGTGGAACTTTGTGAAATAAACATTGTTTTAAATGTAACTTTTTTAAGAATCAAACAGAGGAAACCATTGATAGCAAGGCAAACAGTAAATCAAGGACTTGCACAAATTACCTGCTGTATTTTGATGTAAAAGTACAGTATTTGTTTTATAAAAAGTCTGGAAATGTGTGAAAAGTAAGTTTGCTATTAGGAATTTAGGCTTTAGTTATATTAAGGTGAATGTTAGACGTTGGTAATTCTGATAATGATATTCGTTTGATTTTACAGAAGTTTTACAGTAATAGAAAGCACATCCCAGAACAGTAACACATTCCAAACCTGGCAGCTTGAGACCAGGATCCAAGAGGTACTTTTAGAAGAGAATTTCTAATAAGATTAAGGTTTAGTCAGGAACACTTTTAGGGATAGGTTGCACTTGTCTGTTCTTTGTTTATGTTTCATTAGGCACCAGTTTCTACAGAAGTCAGAGAGGGCCACAGATTTTAGCAGCTCTTCTACAGTGGAAACGCAAGAACAGTGTTGTCTCTCATTTTTCATTTTATCCACTTCTCCCCTTCCCTTGAGCTTCTGGTTCTTAGTGCACAGTTTTAAAACTAGTGTGCTGGAACAAGCAGTTTCAGGGTGGGGTCGGACCGTCTTGAACCTCCATCAGAACTGAACAGAAACTCAGGTGAGCTGGGCTTTGACAGAAGCACAAGCCCCGAAAATATTCAGTTTATTTGGACGATTAATGCAGGGGAAGAAACAGAGGGCATTGACGCCACGGATATGGCGCAGGCCCTAAACGAAGACTTGGCCCATAATGAAACAGTGTCTGGCGTCTTGCAACATATGCAAGAGGAAATAGAGAAATTAAAGTTGGAAAACACCTTTTTAAAACAGGATTTAAACAGGTATAAACCTAGGGAATCTCTGTGGAACACAGTTTTTACGTCTTTGTTTAAAACCTCCTCAGAGACAGGGGCGCGAGCAAAACATGCAACTTGCCCCCCCCCCCCAGTTGAGGTTACTGTTAATGTTCCTAATGCTGTGCCTTTAGCAGCACCTGAACGTTTTCATGGAGATAGTAACAAATTCCATGTTTTTATCAATCAATGTCAACTATACTTCGTTTTAAACCAAAACAATTCCCTACTGATGCTACGAAAGTGGCATTTGTCTTGTCTTATTTGGGCGGTACAGCAGCCAATTGGTCAATTCGTTTCGTGGATAGAGATGATCCCATCCTCCATAATTGGAATCAATTTAAACGTACTATGACCAGCCTTTTTGCAAAACACACTTTTATGCAGGCAAGCGATAATGAGCTTTTAAATCTTAAACAATGTAACAAGGATTTATTGACCTATCTCACTAGTTTTAATCGTTTACTCACCGAGACACGTTGGCCAGAAGAAAAGGGTGTCTCCCTTTTTTATAAAGGTTGGAGAGACGAGTTAAAAGACGCGCTGGCTCATATCGTTGATTTGCCAGAAGACTATTCTGACTTTGTAAATTTAGTCGTGAAATTAGAACACAGACTAGGAGAAAGAAAGGGAGATAAATCCAAACTGGTATCGCGGTTAACTTTTATTAGACATGAGAAGAAAGACACAGATAATAAATTCCCTGAACCAGAGTCTATGCATATAGGGACACTCAGAGGTCCACTCACGTCAGAGGAAAAAGAAAGAAGGAGAAAACTTCAATTATGTTTATATTGTGGCAAGGCAGGACATTTTGCCAGAGAATGTACAGTAAAACCTAAAACTTCACGACAGGGTACTGTTTCCTCTATCTCCTCAACTGAGTCGGGAAACGATGAAGCTCGACAAGGGGGGAGGTTACTTGTTCAAGAAAACATCTTAATCAAACCTCTAATTCTGCAGCCTTCATGGTACCACACATACCTAGACATTTCATAATTCAGATCTTTTTAATTGTTACTACCCAAGTTAGACATTCTCTCCCTGTCCTACTGGACTCAGGAGCAACAGGAAATTTTGTGGATAATAAGTTAGCTAACACAGTAGGTCTTCCTATTTGCCTAAAGCCTTGTCCAGAAGCAGTATGTGCAGTGGATAGGTCAGAATTAACCTCTGGATTAATCATAAAACAAACAAGTCCCCTTGTCATGGTCTGTCAAAACGGGCACACAGAGATGATTAGCTTTGATCTGATAGATACCCCTAATTTTGGCTTGATTCTCGGGATACCCTGGTTAACAACTCATAACCCAAAAATTGATTGGGTGAACAGAACAGCTACTTTGGATTCCTCATGCTGTAGAACCAATTGCTATCAAGAAGCAGGTACAGAACAGAGCTCAGAAATACACTGTGCTAGTGTTACACAAGACGAACCATGTCTCCCTCCTGAATATTCTGACTTTAAAGACGTTTTTGATCCAGTGAAGGCTAGTGTGTTACCCCCACATCGGTCATATGACTGCCGTATAGATCTCATCCCAGGGGCCCCTTTACCTAATAACAGAGTATATGCTTTGACTGACAAAGAGACCAAATATTTAAGAACCTACCTAGACAACCTACTATCGTCTGGGTTCATCGACATTCCACATCTCCGGAGTCATCTCTACTTTTTTTTATCCCGAAGCCGGATAAATCTCTGCGTGCTTGCATCGACTATAGAGGACTAAATAAGGCTACAATAAAAAAATAAATATCCTCTTCCTCTAATACCTGTGTTGTTGGATCAATTATGACATTCTACTGTATACACTAAACTAGATCTGCGGGGAGCTTACCACCTGGTCCGAATAAAGGAGGGGGATGAGTGGAAGACAGCTTTCAAGACAAAGTTTGGTCTATTTGAGTACACAGTAATGCCCTTTGGGTTGTGTAATGCCCCTGCGGCCTTTCAATTCTTTATAAATGAGGTCCTACACGAATTTCTGGATGTTTGTGTCATAGTATACATAGATGACATCCTCATTTACTCTAAGAACCCAGAAGAACATAACAAACATGGTCGTGCAGTATTATCAAAGTTGAAAGAAAATCATCTCTTTGCTAAATTAGAAAAATGTACTTTTAATGTCAGCAAAGTGGACCTTTTAGCATACTGCCTGTCACCTCAAGGAATAATTATGGATGAAAAGAAATAGTGCTATTACTAATTGGCAAGAACCATCATCTGTGAAGGATGTTCAGAAATCTCTGGGTTTCGCCAATTTTTATAGGAGGTTTATTTCTCATTTTGCAGACATTGCGGCCCCAATAGCCACCTTGTTGCGGAAAGGGCAACAATTTCTTTGGTCTGATGAGGCGGCTCACGCCTTTCAACTCCTGAAACAAAAGTTCACTTCAGCCCCAATCCTGAAACATCCTGATCTTGACTTGCTATTTTTTGTCGAAGCGGATGCTTCACAAGTAGCTTTAGGATGAGTTCTCTCTCAACGAAATACAGTAGATGGCCAATTACATCCTATAGCCTTCTATTCCAAAAAGTTATACCAGCTGAACAAAATTACACTGTGGCTGAAAGAGAACTATTAGCTATCAAAGAAGCCTTTTCTGAATGGAGGCACCATTTAATGGGAGTCAAGTACCCTGTTACCATCATTTCTGACCATAAGAACCTACAGGTCTTTGGATCACTAAAAGCATTAACTCCACGTTAGATGCGCTGGTTAAATTATTTTAGTACATTTGACTTCGTTATAACCTATAGACCAGGTGCACAACAAATTCAATCTGATGTGTTATCTAGATACGGACATACCTCAGACATGAAACAAGACAAAATAGGAGAACCCATTATTCCTCCCCAAAAACTTTTGGCACCAGTACAACAGAAGGATTTCATCACAGATCTATATAATGCACACATGCAAATGGCACCTCGAGAGTGGTTAAAGGATTCCCATAACTCAATACAATGAGGTTTATTGTATCACGACAACATGCTGTTAGTGCCCACCACAGATTTACAAACACAGGTGATTATTTGGCATCACGCCTCACCTTTGGCAGGTCATCCTGGCTGGGTAAAAACCCTGGAAAATGTACGAAAACACTTTTGGTGGGACAATATGAGTAAGGACATTAAGCAGTTTGTCACTACCTGTTCAGTTTGTGCAAGACATAAATCTTCTCATAAGGCCCCTGACGGTTTGTTAATACCAATGCCATCACGCAAACAACCTTGGCACACTGTGAGTGTAGGCTTTATTGTAGGTTTACCACCAGTAAAATCCTTCACAACAGTATTAGTGATAGTGGATTTTTTGTCTAAAATGGCACATTTTGTACCATTACGGAAATTGCCAACTGCGGCAGAATTTGCTGATATTTTTATAAGAGAAAGTGTGCGTTTACATGGTTTGCCAAGAAAAGTGGTGTCAGACCGAGGTAGCCAGTTCAACTCTAGATTTTGGAAAAAATTATGCGAAAAACTGAAAATAGATGTGGCATTATCCACTGCTTTCCATCCAGAAACAGATGGACAAACTGAACGACTGAACCAAACCTTACTTCAAATGCTACGTTGTTTATTGGTTGATTATTCTAGTGAATGGTTGGAAGCTCTCCCTGTAGCGGAGTTTGTTTATAATAATACTGAGCATTCAGCTCTACTTTGCTCACCATTCTATTTCATGCAGGGGTATCATCCGAGAGCTATACCCATTTTACTAGAAGATTCCCTGTTGCCTATAGTAACAGATAGACTAACGAGATTAGGTGACATACAAGAGAAGGCCAGGAAACATTTATTTAAGTACAAAGAAAGCATGAAAAGACAAGCAGACAAACACAGATCTGAGGCCCCAATGTATAAAATCGGTGACAAAGTATGGCTCTCCACAAAGAACCTAAATATAGAGGGATCCCGAAAGCTGCAACCACGTTTCATTGGACCCTTTAGTATAACTGCCATAGTAAACCCGGTAACAGTAAAATTGGACTTACCAAAAGAATACCTAGTACATGCTACATTCCATGTGTCCTTGCTTAAGCCGTACAACCCAAATACCGGACCCGAACCACCACCTCTACCCATACCAATTAAGGGAAATCTAGAATATGAAGTGAAAAGCATAAAATACGCAAAAAAAATTCATGGACGTCTGTTTTATTTAGTATAATGGAAAGAATATGACGAAACTGAGAATTCATGGGAACCAGCGTCCTATGTACATGCCCCACGGTTGATTAGACAGTTTTATATAAAAAATCCAGGGAAACCCCGTCCAGTAGGAGGGACTTTGAGGGGGGCGACTGTTAGGGTTTGTGCACAGCAAAGAGCATGTCCTCTCTCATTGCACTAGTGGTCTCTGTAATAGCTCTCTTTAAACATACTACTGAAAGCCTTTCTTGTTTTCTCAGCCCCTCCCTAAGACTTCTGTGTATGTTGCTCAATGTATTCACAAGTTTTGACATTGCTGTCATGTTTGCACATTGGACCTTGCTTTTACCAAGGCTTATTTAGAAAACATTGGACCTTTCTTTTGCCAAGGCTTATTTAGAACACTCCTCCCTAGGCCATGTGATACTTCAACTCATTAGCATAATAACTGAAGCTCTGCACACCTGCTTGTGAGAACCACACCCAGTTCTTCGAACCACACCCAGCCCTGTCTATAAAAGGCAGCCCCAGAGCCTCACTCAGTGCTTGTGCTCGTCTACCTCCCACTTACCTGAGAACAGATCCTTTGGTGCTGGCACTCCTGCTCTCTCCAGACCTTCATTGACTTCAACGGGCGTGGCTTCTGGCTCTTCCTTCTTCTGGTTTCCGGCTACTTCTTTCCTCAACCCCTCTTCGGTCCACTGTAATCGACCTGCAAAAGAGAAAGAGGTCAAGGTTAGACTGATCAGTATCCCTTTTCAGCAACAAGTAAGTGCAAAACCTTTTATTACCTGAACGAACTTTATCGGCGATTTCTGGATTCATGTAAAGACAATTTGGAACAAGATATCTCCCACGAACTTTGTGCTTCAAACCCTTTGTTACAAGAATACTTTGTGGAACTTTGTGAAATAAACATTGTTTACATGGAACTTTTTTAAGAATCAAACCGAGGAAAACATTGACAGCAGGGCAAACAGTAAATCAAGGACTTGCACAAATTACCTGCTGTATTTTGATGTAAAAGTACAGTATTTGTTTCATAAAAAGTCTGGAAATGTGTGAAAAGTGAGTTTGCTATTAAGAATTTAGGCTTTAGTTATATTAAGGTGAATGTTAGACGTTGGTAATTCTGATAATGATATTCGTTTGATTTTACAGAAGTTTTACTGTAATAGAAAGCCCATCCGTGAACAGTAACACATTCTAAACCTGGAAGCTTGAGACCAGGATCCAAGAGGTACTTTTAGAAGAGAATTTCTAATAAGTTTAAGGTTTAGTCAGGAACACATTTAGGGATAGGTTGCACTTATCTGCTCTTTGTTTGTTTCATTAGGCACCAGTTTCTACAGAAGTCAGAGAGGGCCGCAGATTTTTGCAGCTCTTCTATAGTGGAAACGCAAGAACGGTGTTGTCTCTCTTTTTTTATTTTATCCATTTCCCCCCTTCCCTTGAGCTTCTGGTTCTTAGTGCACTGTTTTAAAACTAGTGTGCTGGAACAAGCAGTTTCAGGGTGGGGTCGGACCGTCTTCAACCTCCATCAGAACTGAACAGAAACTCAGGTGAGCTGGGCTTTGACACGTGCTGTTGTTTTTTTTGGAGTTGCTTCATCTGTCAGCTTGCAGCCTGCTACTTCTCTGGTCTGAGCTTCCTCACACCAATTTCAGTATTGTAAATTGCGACGTCCTGTGACCGCATCTTTACACTATCCCTATCAGCTACAGAAGGTGAGACCTTCTTTACTGTTTTTGAAGTTTTGGAACTGTGCCTTTGATTTGTTACTGCATTGCGAATCCTTAGACAGCCTGAGACACTGTTATTTTTTACTTCAACTCCTGTTCTCCTTTTTCTTGCTTCTACTTGACTGCCGCTATATGGGCAAATTGCGCAAACCACAATTTATCTTCATGCCTTCTCGTCGCTGGGTCGAGGATCGGATTTCCCCATCTTCTTCTCTCCCTACTTCCTCCACCCAAATGGCTGGGTCTCCCCCCACCCATTCATCTGCATCGCATTCTGCATCAACTAAATCCTCTCCTCCTGTGAATTCGTCAAAGAGGTTGAAGCAAGATCCTCCTTCTCCAGATAAAACAACTTCTCCAATATCCATGGAATTACTCTTAGAGGAGATCCGGGCCCTACGTCCATTTGTTGAAGATACAAACAATGACTTGACGCCGAAATCATTTGCTCACCTGCTGTGAGGTGAACGGCTACTGTTTCTAGCCCCATCAGTACCAGGGAGACGCTGTGAGGGGAACGGCTGTCGCTCCCACATCGCAACCTTGCTTGCAGCCACCGGGGGGTCAAAGACTACACCTCCCAGGTGCCCCGGCGGCTGAGTTGCGTCCCTGACGCCACCTCTGCGCCTGGAGGCGCCAGAAAAGAGAGGAGCGCCGAGCGCTCTGTGGGGCGCCGAAATCATTTGCTCACCTGCCGTGAGGGGAACGGCTGCTGTTTCTAGCCCCATCAGTGACAGGGAGATGCCGTGAGTGGAACGGCTGTCGCTCCCACATCGCAACCTTGCTTGCAGCCACCGGGGGGTCAAAAAATACACCTCCCAGGTGCCCTGGCGGCTGAGTCACGTCCGTGACGCCACCCCTGCGCCCGGAGGCGCCAGAAAAGAGAGGAGCGCCTCTCGGCCCACGAGGACGCGCGCGGGACGTGCCGGGCTAAGCCCAGGCAAAGGGCGGGCCCTCTGTGACCCTCAGAGGCCAGAGGAGGATGGGATGGGCCACCCCACCTGACTTTTTTCCAAGGAGGAGGTATAGAGACGCTATTAACTATCTGACTTGCGCTGTACTGCTTATTGCCACTTTTTGGTGTTTTGCTTACTAATCATGTCCATCTGGGAGGAGCTCAATGCCCTGTGTGGTACCAAGTATGTCCCAGATGCATCACCCCCCCCTACTATGGGCAGTAACTCTGACAATTTAAACGGCACTCCGCGGGACCTACCTCTACTTTTAAATAAAGACCATACTCAAGCCAATGCACTGCCCCGGGGTCTTAATATTAAAAGGAAGCATGATGGGAAAATGTCAATGAGAACCAACCTAAAATTCAAAAATTGTGCACCAGCCTTACATCATCCCCCTCTAACCCAATCACATCAATGGTGGATAAGGCTGTGGATAATATAGATGGCCCTGTATCGTTCCTCCAACTGACTTTACTGGCTCAGTTCGAGCAATTGTTAATAACTGCCATATCACCTCTGGTTATAAAAATTAATGACCTGGGGACAGGCCGACTAGCATTGAAAAAATAATTAAAAGGAATTCTCCACCAACCAATAAAATAGCAATACCTATTTGCCCTAATCCTCCCATCACCCCCGAAAAGTCTAAACCCATTATATATAAGAATGCTCAAACTCAATTATCGCCTCTTAATACACCTACCTCAACTGGCCCTAAAGTAACATTAAAACCCGCGTTAATAACTCACACAGTGGCTAGAGCCGCTCTAAAAAGAACGCCACGTATTAATTTACCTCCCGAAGCCGCCCCATATGTGACTGTCCTCTCTGGGGTCCCTGCACTCTGCCAGGGAAAATACGAAACTCACCAGGACCTGCTAAATAAGGTTATTTTTTGGCTACAGAACAACAGACCTTTGCCACCTGATCTAGATGGTGGAATCCTGAGTGTCAGGAGGGTGGGGTGGCTAGGTACGCTGCCCAAAGACACCTCGGGGGACTTGGTGTTAATTAAATTTAAGAATAGGAACATCGTCCCCTACCTACGATTTTGCCAGCCCAAAGAAGGAGACGGCCCCATTTGCATTTGGGACTTGCATGATTTCTACCCGAGCTTCCTACACATTCCGTTACTAAGATCAACGGCAAAGAAATACAACTCCTGGGGAAGGGGATCTTGTGCACCTTGCGCCACTAACCCTCTAGCCTCTAATAGATTTGAACCTCTGTTTAAAAATTGAATTTTGTGAGAACCAACTCCAAAGAGGCAACTCACAAGTTTTAGCTCAATTGATACAGTAGTATGTACGGTAGTATGTAACTAATAAGTAAACTGCTGACATAGGTTTACCTGATGCTTTTCCCCTGAACCTTATGCTATTTTGTGGCACTGTATGCATGACCCTTTTTGCTTTCTAGAGTTGTCCTACTTGATAATGAAATGTTTTACATTGATTAGTTGATCCGTCATACCTATTTAATCCTATTGTAATAGCTGATATTAACCTTGTAATGAAATGTTAAGGTATTTATTTATGTATTGTGCTGCTTTTATGATTTTTTAAACCAAAGTCAAATAAAGCTAATCTGAACTTGAGCTTGACTTGATATTTTTGAAAGAGAAGTGGTCAGTTATGGATGAAAGAATTACATTGGTGGAACAGCAAGTGGCGGAAATTCCAACACATGCAAAATGCATCGCTTCTCTGGAGAAATCTATTCTTACCCTTCAACAGCAAACAGAAGATTTGGAAAACCGAAATAGAAGGAACAATCTCTAAATTTACGGACTTCCTGAATCTTTGGAAGATGACGACCCTGTTACTTTCTTCACTTCTTTTCTTCCTAAATTATTAGATATGTCGCCTACCACCTCTCTCACCATCCATAGAGCACATAGACTTGGACCTCGTTCTTCCACTTCTCCAAAACCGCGAGGTGTCATCATCCTCTTTTTGAAATTTACGGATCTTCTCTCAGTTCTTTCTGTAGCCAGATCCAAGCGTCAGATCTCATGGATAGGTCAGAGAGTCAAAGAAACAAAGGGAGAAACAGGGAGATTAAGGAACACACTCTGGGTCCCCGGTTTTGGATATATAACAACAAAAGAGAGGTTACATGTGTCTCACAAGCCACAGAGACGGAGCCATGTAAAGAACAAGTTTACCAACCCAATTTGGGAGGATAGGAAAGCCCTCACACACCGACCTAGTCAGTGTCATGCTTCATCATAGGGCCCCACCTCGGAGGCCGAGTAACTCCTCATGTGCTACGACGCCAGAAGACTGCGGAGCAGGTTGTGTGATAGGGCGTGCAGTGAGGAATAGAAATAAAAGTGTGTAAAGGGTATCTCAAAAAATATTTTATTGGTAGATCCCTGCAACACAATTAAAATTGGTCTTATGTGTCTGAATTTACAGCCAAAGGTAATGAATTCATTTAATTCAGAGTATTAGTCAGTCAACATGTTTCAGCCTGTTAAGTGGTTTTAATTTACCTAGGCATTCATCAGGACTAGTGTAACCCCGGCGGTATGGACTCTCTAATCGTCTACCCTGACCTGAGGACGTGAAAGTGAAAAAAGAAAAATTAGTGAAAAAAGTGAAAAAAGATAAACGAAGGGGAGGGCAAAATGCCCGGTCCCAACACTCCTGATTTAAGATGTTATCTGCACTTTAAAATATGGAGCTAACTGCACCATGGGTCTCAGGAGGGGGGTAGGAGCGTCCCTGGCACATCGCCCTCAGCGCTCGCCACCCGTATCAGCACCTAGCTTCTCCTCATAACCGGACCCCGACGATTAATCTTCATCTATCAAGACGTCTCCAATGCCACAGCAGCCATAAGAAAGGAATTTCTCAATCTTCGAGCGCCACCGTGCTTTCTTGGTGCAAGATATGGCTTTGCTTCACCCTTGTATCTTTAAAGTCACTCATCAGAAACAAACATGGACTTTCCAAGACCCTGGAGAAATTAGGAACTTTATTCATATTCAATCTAATTGCTCCATGGATACCTCCAAACCTTCTAGTGGTTGATTCATGGGTCATTTATATTTGTTGATTGTTCTCTCATGGTATTTTTGCCTGGTTCTGACAATGTTTTTCTCTTTGTTTGCCTGTTCCTGGTTCTTTTTGAATATGTTTGTTGTAATTATTTTATTGTTCTGTATCTGTTGTCATATCTTGCCATTATGATGTAGTGGTGTTTTTGTTGTCATTTATTCCCTTCCTTTATTTTTCACACAGGCTCCTGTTTTTTTATTCCCTCATCATCTGTGGCTTCTTGTCTTTGACTTCCGTGTTCTGATTCGGTTGGATTTTTGCTCATCGGGCGATGCGTCTTTTTGAGTGTCGACATCGCTCCTTTTCCCTCTTGTTTGTCCCCCTCTGGTATGTTCCTTTCAGTCGTCCTTTGGATCTATACTGTCTACTCTCTTCTTTCATTTTCTCCTTTCTTTCCTTCCTTTTCCTTCCTCTCTCTCCCCTTTTTGGATCTATTGGCTTTACCCTCTCTTCTCTCCTTCCTTTTTTTCTCTTTTAGTCTCCATTTGGTACATATGGCTTGTTTGTTTTGTTTTTCTGATGTATACATATTGTTTGTATTTACTGTTCTAATTTTTATTTCCTCTGTTTAAAATTTTGAGGTATTACCTGGAATGTAAAAGGTTTTATTAATCCTATTAAACAACAGAGTTTTATCTCACTCAGCTTCCTACGCCCCTGACATTGTTCTTCTTCAAGAAACTCACCTTAATGAACTTGAATCCCGTAAATTAAAACAGAACTGGGTTGGTATGATTCTCTTTCCCCCCTCTAACAAGAAGAATGGAGTTGCCATCCTATTTCATAAAACGTTCAAATGTAAAATCTTGTCTGAAGACAAAGATGATGATGGCAGATGGATCTTAGCTAATGTCCTTGTTAACTCAATCCCTTTAACTGTTTTTAATGTTTATGGTCCCACCCATCCTGATGGTACTTTTTGGCCTTTAATTACAAGCAAATGCATTCAACATTAAAATGATTTATTCATCTTAGGTGGTGACTGCAATGAAATTATGGACCCGTTCCTGGATCGCAAATCCACAGTTCGCTGTACTCCTCACAAATCTCATAAACAATTTCTTAACACCATTTCACAAACTCATCTTGTTGATTCTTGGAGACTCTCACATCCTGACACCTTGGACTATTCTTTCTTTTCTCCTCATCATTCTGCCTTTTCTCGTCTGGACTATATTTTTCTCTCTCAATCCTTATCTCAATACTTACTTTCCTCTTCAATTGAACCTATAATTATTTCTGACCATGCTCCCATTGTGGCTGACCTTGATTTAATTTCACCTCATCCTAAACCATCTTGTTGGCGCTTCAACTGCGCCCTCCTTTCAGATCCTAACTTCTCTTCTTCATTTCGTTCCTTCACTAATGATTTCTTTCAAATTAATTCTGACCCCCATACACCTCCTTATATCATCTGGGATTCCTATAAAGCAACTGCAAGGGGTTTTATCATTGATTTGGTTTCTAGGAAGAAGAAACAATTTCTTCAGAAACAGGAACTTTCTCTAGCCCATATAAAACAACTAGAGCATTATTTTTACACATCTTCAGACAAATGTATGTCGCCAGAACTTCTCCGTGCTAAAATTGAATTTAATAAACTCACAACTGATAATGCTTTTTCCGTTCTTCTTCGAAGTAGCGCTCGTTATCATGGAGGACGCAACAAATCTGGTAAACTTAAATCCCGTAAAGAACGCACTCTTATAGATTCCATCTATTCTTCTGACAATACTCTTCTACATAAAGATAAAGATATACTTAATCAGTTCCAATTGTTTTACCAGCAGCTTTATACTCCTGAATCTCCCCCTTCCTCTTCCCTTATCCAATCTTATTTTGAGAAACTAACCAAACCTACGAATTCCCATCTTAATTTTACTGCTCTCTTACTGCAAGAACTCTCTGCTGCTATATCTTTCCTTACGACAGGTAAAACAACGGGTCCTGACAGTTTTCCTGTTGAATTATATTTACATTTCACTGCCCTTTTATTACCCAAACTTTTGTCACTTTTCCAATCATTTTATTGTACTGGCAAAGGTGAAGGTTCTTTTGAAGATGGGACCATTTGCTTGATTCCAAAGGATGGCCGTGATCCCAAGTATTGTAAAAATTACCGTCCAATCTCATTAGTTAATGTTGATTACAAACTTTTCGCTAAATTACTTGCTTTACGTTTAGATCCCCTTATGCCTCAACTTATTGGTAAGGAACAATGCGGTTTTGTTAAAGGTCGCCTCCCATCTGATAATTCCTGTCTCTTTCTTAATGTTTTCAATAAAGCTTCTTCCCTTTTACACTCCCTTAGCTGCTATTTCTGTTGACGCGGAGAAAGCTTTCGATAGAGTGGATGGGTCTTTTTTGTATCCTTCGTTACGTTTGCATGGTTTTGGCCCTAAATTTATCTCTCTTATTTCCTTGTTATATTCTACCCCCAAAGCCTCAGTCCTTGTCAATGGTCAGCTTTCTTCCCCCCTCACCCTTAAGAGAGGGGTACGTCAGGGTTGCCCTCTTTTTCCACTTCTTTTTATTTTGGCCCTTGAACCATTTCTCACTTCTATTCACAATAATAAATCTATTTCTGCTTTCCCTTACGGTGATGAACATTTAAAACTTTCCGCTTATGAGGATGATACTCTTTTGTTTATTTCTGATGCAGAATCATCTCTTCCTCCCTTATTATCCGAATTTGAAGATTTTTCGTCCGTCTCGGGATATAAAATCAATTCTGACAAAACCGAAATTCTCCCCTTGACCAACAGTTGTCTCCCGCATATGTTTTCCTCGACTGGCTTTGCTTGGAATAGCACGAAGATTAAATATCTTGGAATTCTTTTTTCTGAGTCCATTTCTTCTTCCATCACGTTAAATATGTCTGCAGTTTCATCCCGAATTGAGTGCTTATTCTCGTCTTGGAATCCTCTTTTCCTCTCCTGGTGGGGTCGTCTCGACTCTATCAAAATGATGATTACTCCTATTCTTATTTATATTTTTTGCATGCTCCCTGTTCACATCCCTGCTCTTTACTTCAAGCGCATTGACTCTTCTCTATCCAAATTTCTTTGGAAAGGTAAAAAATCAAGAATTTCTTTGGTAACTTTTCGAAGATCTAAATTGAATGGTGGTGTTAACTTTCTGGACTTTCGCCTTTTTCACAAATCTTTTTACCTGCGACAAGCCTCCCGATGGCTTTCTCCCGACCCATCGCCCTTCTCTCCTCTTTGGCTTGATGTTGAACGCACTCTTTTGGTCCCCTTTTCCTTTAAGGAAATTTTAGGGTTCTCCTCCAAGTCTCCTCATACTTCTCTTCCTCTGTTTAAACACATGTATTCTCTTCTAAAACCGTTGCTCTTTCCATGTGATATATCGAGAGAATTCTTTCTAAATACCCCAATTTGGTATAACTCTCTTATACTTATTAACAATAGATCCATCTGCTGGACTTCTTGGAGATCAAAAGGGATTATCTGGGTTAATCATCTCTTTGACGGTATTTCACCTCATTCCTTTCCCCAACTTCAACTCCTGTTTCGCTTCCTCTTGTAAACCACGAAGGAATGTGAACCTTTATTGGTTACCCCTTACCACATATCTAGACCAACTTGCTTGTCCATTATCCAACTGTATCACCTCGGAGAATTTCGAACCACCTTGAAGGACTTATACTCTCTCCTTCCTTCCTTATTTGCTGTTCTTTTTTAAAATGTTTCCTGTTTTTTATCCCATTTTTGACATATGTATACTGATATTTGATTGAATGTTTTCTTCTTATACTTGGAATTGCCTTTATATTCCTATTATTACCATTCTGCCGTAGTTCTACCCCTTTACCCCTCCTTCCCCTCCCTTCCTTATACCCTTAAAATCCCATAAAATGCTTTATTTTCCTGTTATGACATTAGCCACAATATTGCTTGAACTTTTATACTTGTGTTTCTCATGTTCTGCTTATGTCTCTTGTTATTTATTAATTATTGCTCTTAATAAAGTTTTCAAACAGAAAAAAAATATCATGCATGCTGTCTTTTTGGGCATTTCAGCCCAATTAGTGGTGACATTATTAAAAATAGGAGTTAGGCCTCTCAAAGGGGTAATTTTCATAAGTTAAATTTTCTGTTCAATCCTACTGAGTCAGATTACTGGTGGCAGGCCTGCAGTCATGTTTTGCGCTGTCCCTCTAGTCATGGCACAATGTGGGGTTCAGTCCACTAGTCATTTAACTTCCAGGCCCTGTGTTCAATTTGGACCATGTTCAACAGATTTTATTGGAAAAGTAAATGTGCCAATCAGGAGTATAGCCAATTTCAACGTGTTACACGGGTCAGCGTCGGGCACTGGACAGCAGTGCCCCAGTGTGCAGTGTCTAAAAATAAGGAATAAAATAAAGCAAAAAGTAGGGGTGACCATGCAAAAGGCACATTTTCCTACCCATATTTTATAGGCCATCTTTGTAGATGACATAATAGGTCCACAGGTGGCATTTAACTTCCAGGCCATGCGTGCATTTTCTACACTAAATATTAGATAGATATATGCAAGGTAAATATGTCAATATGGGATAAGCCAAATTCACCATTGTCATGGCGGAGTGGAAGCACTTTACTCCTGTTTAGCAGAGGTATAGTGCACAGAGGTCTAATTCCACCAAAATGTGGTTTTAGAAAAAGCCTAGAAATCTGCAGGGACTATACACTGAAGGCAGATTTGCTACAGTGACCATGTAATATTAAGTGGGAATAACTCTTAAATTTGAAGAAGAGAAAGGACTCTTCAAGTTGTGGAATGGCTTGAAAGTCTGTAAACACCCTTCTATACATTCTGTTGTGAATATTCACAAACTCCACTCTGACCCCTTCACTCTATTTAAGTAGTTATAGCTTTAAGGTTGTCGAAGAGAAGACATAGGACTTGATGTACTAAAATTAGTCATACTGATTTAGTAATTGTGATTCCCTCTGAATCGCAATTAGGAAATCGGTATTCCTAATGAATGAAACTTTTTAGAGTTTCACTAGCGATTCTTAGTGGGTCGCAAATAGACCTACCTCCTTCATAATAATGAGGTAGGTCACAATGTATGACCCAATAGGAATAGCAGCCATCACAGGGATGGTGACCTGCTGATTCCAGTAGATCATCATGTCAGTAATTTGTTTTTGATAAAGCAATATTTTTATTTTAATTCCGCATGTTTTCCTTAATGGAAAATGGGATGCATTTAAAAGGAAGAAATGAAACTTTACAGTTTCATTTTTTAAGAGTAGTCACTGGTCAATGGGACCACTGTCTGCTCTTCAAAAATATTTGTATTTACAATCTCAAAGGGAAGAGGTGACTTGTAACCATTTCCCCTTTTCGAATAGGTTACCAACATTTTTAAGCTGGTTGTAAAGTATTACTGTTTTGAGACTGGAATTAGGTTGCAAAACAGTAATACAAAGCATACTGATTAGGTATTTGGAAGGGATGCCCTAAATACACCTCTTCCAAGTACTGAATCACAAATGCAAAATGCCATTCAGTAACAAGTAACCTAATGGCATTTTGTACATTTAAAAATGCTTTTAACCAGTCGGAAACCGACTGAAAAAATGCTTTGAACATCTGGCCCTAAATCCCTTGCCAGGGTTTGTAAGGGGCATTCTAATGTGGGGCAATTATCATTGAAAAATGTCAATGGGTGTCACATAACATTCAGCGGCATGCCTGGAAATCCGTGATGGTTGGTGGTTTCCCGGCACACCAGTCACAATGTTTGTGAATTGCAAAAAGTCATGAATCTGCAGCAGTGTATTGGAAAGATACTATGAAAAGGATACAGCTGTTTGCTTTAAGAATCTGCTGTTTATATTTAGTTTGTTTTGGCAAGATGCATCATTTTTCATCCTACTGTAGATGATGTCAGAGGTTAAGATTCCTAGTGAAGTTTTTTTCCTTAGGTATTTTTTTCATTAGGGACCAAACATCGAGGAACATTGGGTACACAACCAAGAGGAACTCCTCCTTTACCAGTGCAAGCTCAGAGAGAGGGTCAAAGACTGCATACAATGCTTTAATTAATGAGGGTCAAAAATGGCACTGTACCAGATTCAAGCAGTGTCCAAGTATGGTTCTAATGGCCGCAGGGACCCATACACTCACACATTCTAAGTTCAAGTTTAAGTTCAGGAATTTGTATAGCGCACTACTCACCCAGAGGGTCTCAAGGCGCTTGTGGGAGGGGGAGCGTTATTTATCGAATAGCCAGGTTTTAAGTTCCTTTCTGAAGGAAATGTGGTTCTGTGTGAGGCGGAGGTGAGTGGGGAGAGAATTCTAGGTCTTGGCCACCAGGTAGGAGAAGGATCTTCCTCCCATGGTGGATCTGTGGATGCGCGGAACTGTGGCGAGCGCTTGGTTGGAGGATCTTAGTTGGCGGGTGTGTAGAAGGACAGTCGTGTGTTGAGGCATTCGGGTCCTAGTTTGTAGAGGGCCTTGTGTGCGTGGGTGAGGAGACGGAACGTTATTCTCTTGTTGACGGGAAGCCAGTGGAGGTCTTTCAGGTGGCTGGTAATGTGAGCTTGGTGAGGGCTGTCCAATATGAGTCTGGCTGATGCATTTTGGATGCGTTGGAGTTTTTTCTGTAATTTGGCTGTGGTTCCGGCATATAGAGTGTTTCCATAGTCCAGTCGGCTAGTGACCAGTGCGTGGGTGACCATCTTTCTTGTTCCGGTGGGGCTCCAACGGAAGATCTTTTTAAGCATGCGAAGTACGTTGAAGCAAGAGGATGAGACGGCGTTAACTTGTCTGGTCATCGAGAGTGCGTGCGTGGTCTGTAGGTATGGTAGCTGTGCCCAGGGCCAAAGGCCACCATGAGTCATCCCAGGCAGAGGGGGAAGATCCTAGGATGAGAACTTCCGTTTTGTCTGAGTTAAGTTTTAGGCGGCTGTTTTTCATCCATTCGGCTACTTCTTTCATGCCTTCATGAAGATTGGTTTTGGCGGTGTTAGGGTCTTTGGTGAGGGAAAGGATCAGCTGGGTTTCGTCAGCATAGGAAATTATGTTGAGGTTGTGTTGTCACGCGATGGATGCGAGGGGACTCATGTAGACGTTGAAGAGGGTGGGACTGAGTGATGATCCTTTTGGTACTCCGCAGATGACTTCGATGGCATCTGATTTGAAAGGGGGGAGGCGGACTCTCTGGGTTCTTCCGGCGAGGAACGAGATGATCCAGTCCAAGACTTTTCCTTGTATTCCGACGTTGCTGAGGCGTTGAATGAGCGTGCTATGACAGACTGTGTCAAAGGCGGCGGAGAGGTCGAGCAGGATGAGGGCAACTGTTTCTCCGTTGTCCAGTAACGTTTGGATGTCGTCTGTCACTGCAATGAGGGCGGTTTCGGTGCTGTGTTTGGCTCGAAAGCCGGAGTGTGAAGAGTCGAGGGAGTTGTTGGATTCAAGGAAGGCGGCGAGCTGGCTATTGACGGCTTTCTCAATGACTTTGGCAGGGAATGGGAGGAGGGAAATGGGGCGGTAGTTCTTAAGTTCAGAGGGGTCTGCTGTGGGTTTCTTCAGGAGGGCGCTGAGTTCGGCGTGTTTCCAGCTTTCTGGGAAGGTAGCTGAGTTGAAGGAGCAGTTGATGATATCACGGAGATGGGGTGCGATGATGGAGTCTGCTTTGTTGAAGATGTGGTGGGGATAGGGGTCGGTTGGCGAACCTGAATGGATGGAGTTCATTAGGCGGATGGTGTCTTCAGTGGTGATTTGGTTCCAGGCGCTAAGGTTGTTAGAAAGCGGTTCAGGTTCGGAGGTGGGTGGAGTGGACTGTTCTTTGGAAATGTTCTTAAAGCTGTTGTGTATGTCGGCAATATTGTTGTAGAAGAAAGAGGATAACGAGTCGTAGAGGTCTTGGGAGGGAGTGATGTCGTTTGAGGCTGCGGTGGGGTTGGTGAATTCTTTGACGATGTTGAAAAGTTCCTTGCTGTTATGGGCGTTGTTGTCGAGTCGATCCTTGAATGCTGATTTCTTGGTGGCTCGGATCAATTGGTGGTGTTTGCGGGTGGCTGCCTTGAAGGTGGTCAGGTTGTCAGTGGTTGGGTTTTTTCTCCATGTTTTTTCGAGAGTACGGCATAGTTTCTTGGTTTCTTAAGGTCATCGTTAAACCAGGAGGCCTTTTTGTTACCTTGTTTGATCTGGTGGTTTTTCAAGGGTGCTAATTCGTCAACGCTGTGAGTGATCCATTGTATGAGTTTGGTGGCAGCTTCGTTTGGGTCCGATGAGAGGGCGGGAGGGTTTTGGTTGAGCGATGTGAGGAGTTGGTCGTGGTGATTTTGTTCCAGTTTCTTCGAGGAATAGGTTGTGGGGGGTTGTGGACCGTGGTGGTTTTGTAGCTCAAGTGAACACAGCTGTGGTCCGTCCAATAGAGAGCTGTGGTATGATCGAAGGAGATGTGTTTGCAGGAGGTGAAGACAGAGTCAAGCGTATGTCCGGCTACATGAGTGGGGGTGTCAACAAGATGTTTGAGTCCGAGATTGGCCAGGTTGTCCAGAAGGGTGGAGGTGTTGCTGTCGTTTTTCTTTTCTAGTTGAAGTCTCCCAGTAGAATGTAGTTCTCGGAGGGGAGGGCATGTGGGCTGATGAAATCAGTGATGTCTTCGCTGAATTGTTTACAGGTTCCTGGTGGTCTGTAGATGAGGGTGCCTCTAAGTGTGGTCCTGGGTGTTGGTGTGGATCTGAAAGTGAAGGTGTTCGGCGGCTGCGAGGTTATCGTCGGAACTAGTCGTGATGCGGATGGTGTTCTTATGGACGATGGCGATGCCTCCTCCTGTTTGGTTGGTGCGGTCCTTTTGGATGATCTTGTAGGCGTCCGGGATGGCTATGGCGATGTCGGGTGCTGATGATGCGTTCATCCAGGTTTCTGTAAGGAAGGCGATGTCCGGTGACGCAGTGTCTAGTAGGTCCCAGAGTTCAGTGGCGTGTCTGTGGACCGAGCGGGTGTTCAGCAGGATGCACTTCAGGTGGTTAGAGTCGGAGCTGTGTCTGGAGGAAGTGGATTTGGTGTAGGTCTTGATGCAGGCGAATTTGCAGGAGTGGCAGGCGAAGGGACCATGGGTACGTCCTGGTGCAGCTTCGTAGCATTGTGGTGTGCGTCCGGGGTTGAGGGCTAAGAGGGTGGCGGCGTCATATGTTATGCAGGAGGAGTGCGGTTTGCGGGGGCCAGGGGGTCTGGCGCTGGGCGCGGTCCAGGCACGGACGGGCGTAGACGGGCTTACCTTTGGTGCACCTTCGGCGCGCATGGGGCGAGAACGCTGCGCGTGAACGCTGCGCGTAAATGCATCTGTCATAAAGGGAGAAGTGGAGGGGGGAAGGGCGAGGGAGGGTCAGCTGGGAGGCGGGGGTGAGGTGCAGGGGACGGTCTCCGAGGCACAACAACAACAAAATGGCAGCAGTATCGAAAAACGAAACTACAGAGAGGCTGGGGCACAAAGCCAAAATCAGGCAGCTTACACGATGTTACAATAAAGCGCTACAAATAAACAAGGCACAACACAATCAATGCAATTATAAACAGAGCAACACAGCGAGCGCTGAAGGTTAAATTAATTATGCAATTCGGCAAAGCTTATCTCAATATAGCGCCAATATGCACAGCAGCCAGCACATGTACAGTACTCTGAGGAGAGCAGAGAGCGCAGCCCAAACGATACCAGGAGTGGAGCAGGGAGCGTGGTGAGCGACATGTACATAACTATTTTAACACATTTGTAGGAGCCTTATCAAAGAAATACGTAAGAGGAATGCAATCCAACAGAAATGGAACATAATGAAAAAATAAATATAATCCAATGGAAGTAAACTGCTCCCTATTGTTTCTCTTCCCTGAAGGAAAAGCTGAAGAATTCCTGTAGATTCCTGTAGATTCTATTTAAGAATGGAATAATTAATAAATAACAATTTGTTTTTCTTTGAAAAAAGATCACTGTTATACTGTTTATAGAAACTGATTACAGCTCTCTTCCCCATCTTCCATTCCACACACATTGATGTTATTGTCATAGGCCAGATCCTGTCTGCATTTAGAGCTAAATACTGTGATACAATTCCTCTTTCTACTTTATTAGACAAAACATAGATTGATTTTGCGGCATACAGTTCCTCAAAGAGAGTGGATTACCTGCCATGGGTGCCAGATACCACTGGTGATGGCTGTCAATTCTCTTTTCATGTCAAAAGCATGCTACTCCTGCTCTGAATCAATTATACATTATGAAAGTTCTACTTAAAAGAATGTTTTAAGATGTTTTCGTCGCCGAAGAACACTTAACATACTTTCAACCAACTTGAGTGCATTAACACCAACAACAAATTGATATAAAATTTGACAAAATAAGAGTTACAATTACACAAAATGGGCAGAGCCACATTGTTGCCAAGGTTAGACACCCGGCCACAAAGAAACTTAAATTAAGCTTTCTCCATTATTTTTGGTCAGCTTTCTTGTGAACTACTCTCGTGATGTTGAAAAGTGATCTGATTGAACGTGTCTGGTTATATAAGAAGGATAAACAACGTTATTTAAACGTAATAACAAAAAGAGACATAATATTGTTCCAAAAAACCTGAAGCATGTCCATCCAGACTTTATTGGATTGAAACCAGAAGCATGTCCATCCAGACTTTATTGGACTGCCAATGCTAATAATTGTACAATAGTTATCCCAAGCCGCCAGATCATCCACAAGGTGGGCTCGCTGTTTTTCAGCATCCAAATCTGAAGTGCACATGCACAATAATTCCATTAAAGTGTTATTCTTTGTTGGTAGTCATTTGCGAGTTGATATAAAAAGTGGTCATGGTCACTTTTTATTATAATCAAGAAAATATTTACACATTTTTCTTCAACAAATAGATGAGAGGGTTGTGAATATTCTTTCATGCCATCCTGATTTTTTAATATTTGTTGGTGTAGACCTTAACTCCTTAGTTCTAGAATTCTAAACAGAATGAATACTGTCAGACCCATAGCATACTAGAAATCAAGATGGGGATTTGTGTAAAACAGTTGTCAAAGAGCCTATAAGTTACGTAACTGACAAAGGCGTATTCTATAGAAATCGCTGGCACAATTTGCAAAAAAGATGTTAATTAGCAGGTTTCCACAAGATCAGCTAGCCAGAGGACTTTCATTAGAGGTGGGCTTGAAATCACAATTTTGAGTACATCTTTGTTGATTTTGGGGCTATTGAAGGATTCACAAACAACTTTAAGTTTCTTAATGGGCTGAGTTGTGACCACCTCCACCTTAGGAAACCAGCCTAGCTTCTAGTAGAATTATACCATGCTACCGTAACTTTCATCTTAAAACCACTCAAACATAGTTTACAGGTACATCATGCTGGAAGGTACCATTCACACCTGAGTGCTTGCATTTGAACTCTTTAAAACTGAGGCTGTAAAGTATAAATTTAATACCATTATAAATTTGACAGATTCGGAGGATGCTATTATAGTCCTTTCTGATGAGCTGTCATTAAACCAAAAGAGGAAGTCAAGTTAGGAAAAACCCTAGCAACTTGTTTAATCACAAATTTAGGTAAAGCCACAGGGGATTCAGGAGAGCTCTGCAGCAGATTTGAGACAGCCACAAAGAAAAAGTACAGAACATCACACCAAATTCCAATTGGCTTACAACTGCCTATTAAACGATTGTAAGCCAATGTTGAACAAAATGAAGCTGACAATAGGTGCAAATTGGCAAAGAGGGGCGATGCCATTAAAAGAAATGACAAGATTGTTGTTGAAAAAACGACTGGATTGTTTCATTTTGTCAACTGATTGTCAGTTATCGGATGTGACAGATTTTCAGTGTAAGTAAGTAAGTAATTTTTATTTGCATAGTTCATTAAAACCATTGCAATACAACCATTAAAATTACGTCTACACGCAAGAACATATATCACTACAAACATTAACATTTCATCTGCATACATAAAATGGTATTTATTCTGTTTAAATTTTTCTTTTCAAATCATATGGCAATTCTTTAGACAATCATTATTAGAATGAGATATAACTTATATTATAATGTTATCTGAGAGACAATTAAGAGTCAGGTTTCGACATTTTCTTTTCCACCACCCTCATAAACTTCACAAAACTACAGTTCAACTGCAGGTCGTCGGGTGAAAAACAAGCAAGAACTGCTTGTATTCGTGAGCGTATACCTCGCTGGTTAAATAAAGATTTTAGCAAACGTTTTCGTTCCTCCAGCAATCTATCGCAGGAACACAACAGATGCGACATATCCTCAGGCGCCATGCCACATAAGCAACAGAGGGATCCTGCCTTATCCTTAAACCAGTGTGGAAAATGGCAGATACAAGGTAACAGGCCCAATCTATACTTTAAGAATTTCAAATTAGTAGTTTTTGAGTAGCCCAAGTCAAGATAGCTCTATTGTGCTTGTGCGGAATAGGAGTTTAAGATCATCCATCCATGAGACCTTTTCGCAAGAGATGCTTTGTCTTCAGTCCATGAGAGATGTTTAAGATTTTCAGTGGGAATAACATTGTATGTGCCCTCTTCTCTACTGCCAAAGATCAATATGGAGGGAAGGAAGGAATGCGTGATCCGACCAATTTCCTATAGTTATATACTCTGATCAAAAAGGGGAAGGATAACTTGTCCTGCATAACGTCGGGTATGCCGGAACGGTTCTGACTAGTCCCAATAAAAAACCCTCATGCACATGTTAGTGAGTTTTGCGATGTTAAGCGGTATATCTTGGTTCTCTGCTGTCCCTCACACGTGTCTGCATAATCATAGGGTTTAGTTGTTTATGCAACCTCCATTCAGGAGGTGATACCCTCAGTTAAAAACAGTAGTGATCAGTGATAGTGACTGTGACGTGATAAAGTAAAAAAATGATAAAAAATGTCTCTCTCATCCAGAGAGGCAAAGTTATTAAAATGTTGTCGGTGAGTAAGAGTGATTATGACTCTTTCACACTATAGTTGTGGTATAGGTCGACATGTTTCAGCCCTTAAATTGCCAGAAGATCGTGGGGGCTTTCATCAGGACCACGGTACAAAGTGTGTAGAGACCTCTCACGTCTCTACAGGTGAAAAGAAGAGATTCTAAAGGAACAAGTCGTTATGCTGCTCCTAATAAGGTATATATTGTACCTGTAAAGAAAAAGGACATACTAGACAAAGGGAAGGGTATGGGAAAACATTGAAAGACAAGTCTACTGGTTTAAATTACCAGGAAGATATATAACGCACAATGGCGTCGCAACTAAAAAATGGCAATACTACGAACTGACTACCCTCATCCTAGAGCAGGGTCAACTCTCTCATTGTTAGCGTAGAAACATTATGGGTCATAATTAGGAGGATTGGGACTGGATGGTAAGTAAAGCTATTTGTTAAGTGTTCCAGGTCAGTATCCAATCTATTATTCATGTGGCTAATCGATTTCCTCTCAAGAATGTGGAAAATCAATCTATTCAGGGATGGCAAAGTTGAGCGTTTTTCTTATGTCACGTAATTGATTTGTTTTACTTATTGGGTAATGGTCTGTAGGAAATTTATGTGTATAGCTAATGCGCATCTCATACATCTGTGTCACTCGTCAAGGTGCCTTCATTAATGATTATATTGCCCCAAAGGTATCTGGAAACGTGGCGTGTATAGAGAAAGTTTCCCTTGCATTCATCGTACTCATTAAACTCACTCATTCTCAAACGTACCTTCTTTAATGGCTATATTATGCCGCTTCAGGATCCAGGTGGGTCAGGGAGGCACACTACAACAATGAATAGGGATTCAATTGGAGGGAAAAGAAAATTCAGATACATTACGGTTTCGCCGTGTGCTTCGTATTCGCGCTACCTCTGCCACGCCGTCATTGACTTGTGACTTGTGCCATCATTCTAACGGGACGCGTTTTGATTCCACTTCGCCATAATTCCAGGCGCTGCAGGACTTGTGACTGCTCACTGGCTTGTTTAAACTTAAACTGGTCGTAATCACTCCAGATTGTTTCTGAGATCTGATAAGACTCCGCTTGATCAATACCGGACGATTTCTGCTTTACAAAATACATGAACCTTATGAGAGTGAAGATTTGACTTCACATCCAGCCTTGATGAGCGTTTTTCGCATCCACTAGTCAGGTTATTAGGATACTGCGATCTACCAACGATTTCCTTGCGTGAAACTGTGACAGCAATCTGCAAGCAGACTACAATATTTCTATACAGATCAGCATTGATAACAGTCCTGAGGATGGTTTCATCAAATAACTGTTAAGAAACCGAAACGTCGACAATACATCTTATCCCCTTCTCTGTTTTATTCTATGTGCTTTGGGATAGGTGTTTTTTAGGTTCTGTTGAGTCACTTAGCAATTTATTTACATGTGTACCCACAGTCCTAAAATCTTATTTGTTTATGTATCTGTATATGAAGCTGATTTCCTTTAATGAACTACTTGATAAAAATACTTTTTTCGTATACACCTTGTGTCTTTGTTTATATGTTATATGTTGATAATACAAATTGATTAGTTTTGATTAATTCACTCTAAGGATGATCCATTGGTCCTTCTCATAATAATTTTAATCGACAAATATAGATTGAATAAAGTCCCTTGAAGGCACTTTTACCCTTCTACTTTTATTACCCAAGCCCTCAAGGGTATTTCGGGTTGCTCACTTCCTTAATAGCTATTAATACAGGGCTCACACTTATACCTATTGTACTTTTTGTCTTCAATTAATTTCCATTTCTTCACATTTCTTTAGAAATATTACATCAAAATGTCATTATTAATATCAACTGTCCATACAATTTTGACTTTCCCACAGCCTACTCAGATTAGGGTATTAATTCCATATTCAAGTGAATCAAAGCAACATCATGATGCTGGAAGTACAGCCCTGTCACTATTAATACAGGGCTCACACTTATACCTATTGTATTTTTTGTCTTCAATTAATTTCCATTCCTTCACATTTCTTTAGAAATAATACATCAAAATGTCATTATTAATATCATCTGTCCATACAATTTTGACTTTCCCACAACCTACTCAGATTGGGGTACTAATCCCATCTTCAAGTGAATCAAAGCAACATCATGATGCTGGAATTACAGCAATTTCGATAAATTCTCATCAGCACAGAGTCTACCCTCAATCTTACTTTTTATCCTGAAAGACAATCGTTGGGTTACATGTGCCTTTCAGGCCTCACATACCTCAGCATTCCCACCACCGGTAAGTGATTACACTGATCTCTCCTCTCCTCCTGCTAGTCAAAAGTGGCCCCCTCATTTCACAAATAAAACATATTTTAAACACTTGCACAAAATTAAATATACTCAGGCAATGTTGTGCATTTCCTTCTATGCAGGAACTTGGGGGTGCATACGGACAGGGGACACACAGTGAGGAAATGTATTCTGAAACATTGGGGGTCCTCAATGCAGGCATTCTTAACCTTGAATGGCCCCTTTTCGCGTTCCGCAAAAATAAGAAATTAATGCACCATTTGGTAAGAGCAGCACTATCCTTCCCAAACCTGCCACATCATTAGATGAGTATTGGGGCCTTGAGCCCTGATCTGGACATGGCAAATGCAGTAACTGTGTTGTATGTAAGTTCACTTTTGAATATAAAGAATTCACATTTGGTAACATCAAGGTCCAGCTGAAACAATTTTTAAATTGTAGTACCTATAATGTCATGTATGCTATCCTGTGCTCATGTGTCATGATCTATATTGGGCAGACTACCCAGAAAATGAGGATCGGGATCTGCCAAAATCGCAGCCGACATTGTTGTAAAACACCAAATGCTCTTCTTGTCCAACATTTCACGAGCAAAGGACACAATGAGGACAACATCAGATGGACAGTCCTCAGTGTGGTAAAACTGCCACCGAGAGGCACAGATATTGGACAACTGCTCAATAAAGAAGAACTGAAGGGGATCTTCCTCACTGGTAGTATACGTACTGGATTCAACCGGCTCGAGGATTCAACCACCCTGTTATAACCCTTCAAATTACAGCTATGTTTTTGCGAAGTCTCTTTATCCTTGTTTCCCTTACCAGCCTTCATATCCTTGAATCATACTAATTTTGTAAGGCAATCAATCGTCTTTATTGTGCCCCAAGTTAGATATGCACTTCTATTGACAAGTAATCACTCAATGTTTGATTTTAACCTTGCTGTTGCACTGATGATAAATATGACAGAAGTGGCAATTGGTGAATTTTTCTCCCTGCATTCATGGTACAAGTAACTGTTAATTATTAATTTATTTTCCTTCTTCTTGTCTGACTGTCACATTCTTGGCAGGTGCGTTACCTTTTTATCACACTTCCTCCGGCTCCCCATCTTGCATGACTTATAGCAACTCGGTTTTCCACTTTGACACACCCCAGCCGTGTCAGCATGCTCTCTGCAGTAGCACCTTCCCGATACATTTTTCAATCTGACGCCATTCCAACTGGCCGCCACTTCCTGGGCCTTTTCACTGAGCACTTCAATGTCGACCATGTGACTAATCACATGATCATAATATTCCCTATTGGGCGCAAGCACAGCGAGACCATTAGCAAACTGGCTCCCTCTTGGACATGCGGTCGCGATCCACACTGTGGCATTAACGTTGGCATGCCCTGCACCACCTATGGTAGGCCTCGCACTGCAGCTTGCTTAGGGCACTTATCGTTCTCTAGCACATGTGGTAACCCTTGTTAACGCTTGCCATTGTTTTGCCACAGGTTCATCTAACCACTTTATCAGGCAGGCAACCCATCGCAGTTGCCCTACATCCATCCTGTTAGCCTTCCTTATCACTCCCTTAGCGGTACTTATTCACATAATCACTACTCCGGTTAATCCCTGGCTTTTTACTCCTACATAGATCTCCATTACCAGTTATTCTGCTTGCAACTCATTGCAGTTGACACTTCCACACCAGATCGACGCACTGGCTAGCCCATCCTCCTCACAACCCCTGCTTTTTTCCTTACAATTATAGATGGTAAGTCTACATAGTTACAACCCTCGACACAACGTGTTCTTCATACACAGGCCCTCCATCCCGGTCACATTATAAACCACATGGCAACACCACCCCCTACTTCCCTTTTGTTCCTGGCCAATATATGACCATTACTTTTCACTCCCAAATGCATGGCCCATACTGCTTCGCCATTCTCTAGCTTGATCGTGCATTGACCCTCTTCTTGTTCCTTTCCCCCCCTTTCCTTTTTTTGTTCTACAGGCATTTACTCAGGCATGTATTTTAATGTCCTGATTATGATCCCACAATTGCTCTCATGGGATTGAAACATCGTTGACTCTTTTGACACTGTAAACGCAAATATATTTACCATTGCTCATGTGTAATGGTGTCTCCTTACATCTATGCTTGCTGAAATCAATGTATGGCATGCATTTAGTTCTGTCTGAGCATTTGTTTTGATTTGTTATATGTATACCTTGCTGAATGCAGGATTGTGTCCCCACTTTATTGGCTGCTAAGTATTTGAACTACTAAAATTGATTATGTCCGGTTGGACAGCACAATATAGAACTGATTCTAAGTCTATATTTATATTCCTCACTCCTATTGTCCTTTTAAGGGACCACTGTGTTTATAATTTACTGATACCCAAAGTCCCTGACCAATGTAATTGGGTTCCCTTGTTTCTAATAACTTGGCTATAACTTTCTCATTGTTTGACCAATCTGCATGAAATTTTGCCAAAAATTTGTAATTATGTGTACTATTGATTTGGATAGTTTGAATTGTTCCATGCAGGGTGGACTGAGAATTTGCAGTGTGAAATAAGGTTGCATTTGTCATTTTAATTCCCATAAAAACCTTTAGTGACCTTTACTGCCCGAGCCGCTGAATGGCTCACACCAAATTTGGCAGGGAGCTAAATGTTTGTTACAGGAAGTACCTTTTGCTTATTTGGTGTAAATCTGTTCAGTAGTTTTTGAGAAATGTAAGTTTAAAATTATAGTGTTCTCTTTTGTCATGGATATTTTGCAACAGTTTCGTGATGAATCGCGAATGAATGCGCCAACGGGGATGCCCTGATTGTCTGGTCATAACCTGAAAATAATGTTGCGGCACAATTTTAACTATTGGGAATGGTTCCCTGGGTTAAAAATGTATTTTAAAAGCATACATTAAGGCGTCAGGGTGAAGATAATCTGACCCCATTATTGAAAAATAGGGTTTTTAGTGACACAAGTTATGTGTCCAAAATGTATTTTTTCAATCATGCACAATATTTATTATGATGTTGTGACCGTCAGCTCAGCCACATAGTGTACAGTCGGAGGGACATCGCAGCTATTGACGTTGTCGTGAATGTTGGTGAAAATATATTTAAAAAAATCAGTGAATCATTAATGCACATTAGAGTATTTGGAGATTCTGATAAATGTTTTTATAAATGTATTAATATAGTGAATTATCTACTGTGATGGTTAGAATTCATTATATAGTTACAATTTTTGAATGTGGTGGTGGCTATTAAAATCCGGGTTTTACTTTCCGCTTTCGTGACATACCCACAGGGATCATGATTACTGATGTCATCCTGATATCCGGAGTCACTGTGAAAATGGAAAATAGGTTTTATAGATGGTTGCTCTAAAAATACAGTAGAAAACCATCAGTTTGAAGTGTACAGTAATAAACCTCTAGTGTGTATAATGCTGTAATGTGTGCGCAACTATTGTGTTTTTACTTTATTGAAAATGCTCGATCGTCGCGGGTATTGATGCTGTTGCGATGTCCATAATAACAACGAATAAGGGACATATGTCTAAAAGATGGATTTAAAGAAACTTAGTACACAAATATGAGTTTAAACATGCTCTAAAAGAAGTATGTATTGTCGCGTCCCACGGAGGTGGGCAGTCTAGAACACTGCCTTGAGACATTCTGTGTGCAGTAAGACTACATTTCCCATGATTCTAGGTATGCTTGCGACGCCTCTGGCTGATGACGTCACACGCGGAAGCTTCAAGGCGGAGCGGAGAATGAGAGATCCTTGCCGTTGATTCTGGTTTCGAATCGAAGACACGGTAGGATTGTTTCCCTCGAGTATCCAGCGTATCCTTTGGAGTGTTCTTCTCTGTGTTTGGTTTCCCTTTGAGCGCTGGTATCGGACATTGTCGATCTTGGTTACGGAGCTAATTAGAGCTCAAGGAGCCCTCGGCTGAGGCTCCGTTCGCGAGTCTCCTCTGAGACTTAATTCAGTGACTGTTTTTTCTTTTGCTTGCTGCAGCAGTGCACTCCCGTTGTGAGTGCAAACTCGTATCTGGGTGGAATCGCTCCCCGGATTACTTCCTGAGACTTGGTCATAGCGATGTTATGATTTACTCGCAATTGTGAGTCATTTGCCGATTATCCCTCTGTCCATTGGGGGGGCTTGACAATTGAGAATCTGGTTGTTAGAAAGTACTGTGCTAATATTTCTCGGAGTGATTTTCAGTACAAAGGCTGTGCTCACTCTGGACAACGATGTATATCCAGTTATGCTGAAGAAGTATTCAGCATTCTTTGTTCTTTGGGCTCCAGTATAAGTACATTTACTGTGTTCATCATTTGGAGCAGACTCTTTCGTTCTCAACCATTATTAGTCCACGGGTGAAGTTATACCAGAGGTCTAATCGAGTGGGATTCAGAAACCAACTATTGTTTTCATTCTTGTGCAATTACAACAGGGGTTTATGAGCTTCGCCTGGCTGGCTGTTTACCATTTGCCCTCTGTTGAAGCCTTATCTGTCATAACATTTGGTACGTGTATGTCATTAGAAGGTTTATGTTGCAAAGTGCATCAGATTCAAATGATAACCTCAAGGTTCTTGTGTTCTAGATCAGAGATACATGTTCTACACTTCTGATTGCCAGGCAAAGCTAACCTCTTCTCTCTTACCAGGTAAATAGACTTCAGATAACTGTAGCTGGTAGGCTGTACCGTGTGTTACCTGCCTGTGTGTATTACATGTACAAGTGTGCGCTTGACTCATAGTGCCTTGTTCTCGTTTCAGCATCCTCTCCCTGCTGTTCCCTTCCTACCCTTCCTGATATCCCTCGCTTGACCACTTCTGCGAGTCTGTTCTCATTCAGACCCAGAGGCTGTCGAGAGGTGGAACCCTTTATAGCATCGTACGATCCTGAGGACACTGGGACCTGACATTTATATAGTAATGTGTGTAGGGCAATATTCAGGATGGATTTTATTACATATTAGTTTTGGGTTTGTTGGTGGTCATTGAATGTCTGCTTTTGTGTTCTGTTTTCACGACATGTCCTCAAGGATCGCAATGTTGTCGTGAAGATTTCCAAAAACAAAAGAAAAACAAACCTTTAGAAAAAACATCACAATATTTGGAGTACTAGGTTTACTTAGAAACACTCTGCTGCCTTCATCTGTAAAGTGCACTCCATTATTTCTATAAATTCCATGCTTCTCAAAAAGCAGACTGTTGTTATAGATACAGCCCATACGATGGTCTCTGAGGAATGTGGAAACAGTTTTACTAACATGTTTCCTGGCTAGGTCAATCTGTGGACTGAATTGATTTGACCACTTCCATTTCTGCCTTTGGCATATATTAGAGTACCCCAAGACAGTGTGAGGAAAAAGCGACATCAGTTCTGCAAAGGTACCTTTCATCAGGATTTCTAGCCCTACCCCAGTCAATGTGCCTAGGTCGTTGCCACCACAGTGCACAATCATGATATGAGGAGTTTGGGAATCTACAATGGATTTACCCAAAGTCTGCAACTAATGAAACTTCAACCCTCTCTAGCCAAACCAAATACTCTGCACATTTGGCAAACCCAAGTCCCTGTCAATACCTCTCTTTTTTGCAGCCTCTTTAGCCCATAGATAAAGCCCATGGATATAGATACTCTAAGCATTTGACGTGAAGGAGCAATAGTAGTCAGGAGAAGGCGGGAACAAAATGAGGTACTTTTCCAAAGGAAAATAAGCAAAAATGGAGGTGTTTTTAGAAAAAAAAAAATATATATATATATATTTCATTGGATGCTCTCAGCATGAAAGTGACTAAAATTAGGTAGTGTGTTGGATGGCTTAGGAATAAGTCTTTTTATTGGCTGTTGTTAAAAAAAGTAATGTAAGACAGACATTGATATGATTTTGAATCGGTGGAGTAAACCACACCTGCTGTATCTCATTTGGAAGTAGCATGTTCCTTCTAGTTTTGTAGTATTTACATTTAGACATTAATGAAGGTATGTTTGATAATGAGTGAGTTTTATGAGTACGATAAATGCAAGGGAAACTTTCTCTATACACGCCACGTTTCCAGATACCTTTGGGGCAAGGCACCTTGACGAGTGACACAGATGTATGAGATGCGCAATAGCTATACACATAAATTTCCTACAGACCATTACCCACTAAGTAAAACAAATCAATTACGTGACATGAGAAAAACGCTCAACTTTGCCATCCCTGAATAGATTGATTTTCCACATTCTTGAGAGGAAATCGATTAGCCACATGAATGATAGATTGGATACTGACCTGGAACACTTAACAAATAGCTTTACTTACCATCCAGTTCCAATCCTCCTAATTATGACCCATAACGTTGCTACGCTAACAATGAGAGAGTTGACCCTGCTCTAGGATGAGGGTAGTCAGTTCAAAGTATTGCCATTTTTTAGTTGCGACGCCATTGCGCATTATATATGTTCCTGGTAATTTATACCAGTAGACTAGTCTTTCAATGTTTTCCCATACCCTTCCCTTTGTCTAGTATGTCCTTTTTCTTTACAGGTACAATATATACCTTATTAGGAGCAGCATAACGACTTGTTCCTTTAGAATCTCTTCTTTTCACCTGTAGAGACGTGAGAGGTCTCTACACACTTTGCACCGTGGTCCTGATGAAAGCCCCCACGTTCTTCTGGCAATTTAAGGGCTGAAACATGTCGACCTATACCACAACTATAGTGTGAAAGAGTCAAAATCACTCTTACTCACGACAACATTTTAATATCTTTGCCTCCGAAAACCAGAACGAATAAAAGATATTTTTCTGGATGAGAGAGACATTTTTTATCATTTTTTCACTTTATCACGTCACAGTCACCATCACTGATCACTACTGTTTTTAACTGAGGGTATCACCTCCTGGATGGAGGTTGCATAAACAACTAAACCCTATGATTATGCAGACACATGTGAGGGACAGCGGAGAACCAAGATATACCGCTTAACATCGCAAAACTCACCAGCACGTGCATGAAGGTTTTTTATTGGAACTAGTCAGAACTCTTCTCTACTGCTCCAAGGTTTAGAAAATGCTGCCAACTGGATGCCCTTGAAGTCCACTTAAATTAAAATGTATTGATTGTATCAGAAATCCTAGAAAAAATATATACAGGTTAGCAATAAACAAACTCGGTTTTTATGGTATATATTTATACCAGCCTTTGCACCCGGGAACATGGCAATTAGGTGACACGGCGTTTAAACTACAATGAGCAAAAAGTGATCCTTTGTAGGCACACGCATTTGTTTCCCAAAATCCCGGGACAAAGATGAGAAATTCTCGATCTGGCTAAATGTAATCTACATTTTTACGGAGGACTACCAACTGATTAGTCCAGACAGCATAATATGTACTCCTTACGCAAGTATAAATATGCATTCCATGTGATACATTTTTATCACTCACTTTATAGTCACTTTATTTTGAGAGGTCCTGAAGAAAGCCCTTCCTATTTTTTCCTAGGGCTGAAACATGCCGACCACCTGATGATAGACACAATCACACATAGATATTGTTGATATCATCAACTCTCATATTGGATTTTTAGTCATACCCCAGGACCCCAAGAATAAAATAACAGGGGGTATCTTGTAGGTATTTTTAATGGTTAATTCACATACTTAGTCACACATCACATCACCTCCAAGAACCAGCTCCACTGTAATTCAGGTGTTGCAGCACAGCCAGGTGGCATTCGGCCATCTGGCTGGTTCCCGATGATGAAGCATGACACCAACCAGGTTGATGTGTGAGGGTTTTATTAACAACCTTGAGAGGTGCCGGTACTCCATCCACGTCAGATAAGCCTGTTTTCTGGCTGTTCTATTTTGTTTTTGAATATATTTAAGGGAACAATTGAAGAGATATACTCACTTAAAAACCTGGGTGTGGAGTTTAACACTGTAGCATCTTACCAACTGGGGTACCCACTAATGTCTACGCCTCACAAGGAGATTGGTGTACACATCTTTATTCATCTGCGTATAACTGTGTGTAACTCTGAACTCGGCATTCTAAAGCAGCCTTCCCAGCAATCACACTATTCTTCACATATTAGCTCTACAGAGTCATCAGGACTCAAAAGGGTTTAGTCATAGTTAGTTCGCAAGACAAAATAGTTACTACAATGAATTTGAATGATTCAGCTAAACAAGCATTTATAAGGGCTGACTCTGAACTGAAAGGTTTGTGCACATTCAATCACAATCACATTCTACAGTCACATCGATTTTGAATATGCATCATGCCAAGGTGATCCTCTTTTTTTGGAGCCTCTATTAGTCTTTAAAACATTTGAAGGCAACACTCTACAAAAGTCTCTCAATAAGCCAAGCATGGTAGGCTTTGAAGTTTTGTAGTGATGATCCTCAAGTTATGTTTGTGTTCCTTAACACATTTGACATAAGTGGCTGCCATCAAATTTACCTCAGCCATTTTAAATCCAGGAACTATTGTAAATAAATAAATTGTAAATTGATACTTGTATAGCGCACTACTCACCCGCAAGGGTCTCAGGCGCTTGTACGAATACCGCTGTGGAACCCATCCTGGCTTTCCCATTGAGGCGTCCACTCTTGGGCACCCCCAAAGTGGAGGCCAGGCATCCTTAGCGTTGTGGGGGCCGTTTTGGAGATTAAGCAAGCTATTGCCCAGAGTTGCAGAGTGGGACTCCATGATTGGAATAGGCACCGAGGCGAGAATTATCAGGTCCGTGGAATTTTGAGCCCAAGACCCGCCGAGGCGGGGAATTGAACCCTGGTCCAGGGCTAGACCTCTGCATCAGGGTCTGCCGCTCTAATCATTACGATCTTTACGATCACAGTGAGAATGCTACGGACAAGCTGTCAGTGGCGGTCTCACCACCATCGTAAGGCCATTTTCTTCCCACCAAATAACAATGGCGAGCTGTTCCGTGGTGGTCGGAAAGTCTGACTTCCACGCCTCCGACGGGCTCCTTAAGCCGCCCGGTGCATCAGAGGCCTTTCTGTCCCTAAAACGGTGGTGGTGGCTACTAGGGATTAGGATGGTTCCTTTCCGTCGGGCCCCCAATTGTGGGTGTGGGGGGCAACTATGCTATCCCCCAACAGTTCCCTGTACCAAGGGACAGGCACCACATGGTGCATGTCACGTAGTACAGGGATGTGTACACATCCCTTTCCATTGCAACAGGTGCTGCAGCCAGCAGCACCCACCGCAATGGAAACCCTGGAAAATGCGACTACCGCAGTGGCGGTTGCATTGTAATTTGTCCTGTGGGACCCCCGACACTATGTCGGGTGGTTCCCATCTTCATTAGGGTGGCGGGTTGAGTCCACCTTCTATCCTAATGAGACCCTAACTCTCTTGCTTTAGACTGTTACATTGACTTATGTATATGGAAGTTAAAATACACGCTCAAGAGAAGGATTAAGTTAGGCACATTATGCTTCACATACAGAGTCAACATTAAATTCAATAAGATTGCTAATGGACAGACACTGCCAGTCACCAAACAGGGCTAAAGCAAAGAGCAAGAGTCATTTCATTTGAAGAGTATATGACATACATTGAACCAATATTATAATTCAATGCTTATAGTAGCTCCCTTTAAACTCCTTATCCTCTAGGAGTATCATCAATCATCTATATAATTTGTAAGCCCTGTTTCTATTAATACAGGGCTCACACTTATACCTATTGTACTTTTTGTCTTCAATTAATTTCCATTTCTTCACATTTCTTTAGAAATATTACATCAAAATGTCATTATTAATATCAACTGTCCATACAAGTTGGACTTTCCCACAGCCTACTCAGATTAAGGTATTAATCCCATATTCAAGTGAATCAAAGCAACATCATGATGCTGGAATTACAGCCCTGTCACTATTAATACAGGGCTCACACTTATACCTATTGTATTTTTTGTCTTCAATTAATTTCCATTCCTTCACATTTCTTTAGAAATAATACATCAAAATGTCATTATTAATATCATCTGTCCATACAATTTTGACTTTCCCACAACCTACTCAGATTAGGGTACTAATCCCATCTTCAAGTGAATCAAAGCAACATCATGATGCTGGAATTACAGCAATTTCGATACATTCTCATCAGCACAGAGTCTACCCTCAATCTTACTTTTTATCCTGAAAGACAATCGTTGGGTTACATGTGCCTTTCAGGCCTCACATACCTCAGCATTCCCACCACCGGTAAGTGATTACACTGATCTCTCCTCTCCTCCTGCTAGTCAAAAGTGGCCCCCTCATTTCACAAATAAAACATATTTTAAACACTTGCACAAAATTAAATATACTCAGGCAATGTTGTGCATTTCCTTCTATGCAGGAACTTGGGGGTGCATACGGACAGGGGACACCATGTGCCCCCCTGCTTGCACCCTGGTGCACAGAGGCACTAAGGGGCATTGCACGGCCTCCTTAGTTTCCTCACCACTGCCATTTAATGATGTACATATTAGTCTCCCTGGATAGCCCCTTGCCGTGAGTTTATTGGATACTAATACATACATCATTAAAAAGGGCATGGTACTGCCCATGTGAATGTCTCCTCTCTCCCAATCCTAAGCCTTCCCAGAACCATTTGGTCTGTGTTACCACATTCTCAACAATTTCAAACACAGTGAGGAAATGCATTCTGAAACATTGGGGGTCCTCAATGCAGGCATTCTTAACCTTGAATGGCCCCTTTTCGCGTTTCGCAAAAATAAGAAATGAATGCACCATTTGGTAGGAGCAGCACTATCCTTCCCAAACCTGCTACATCATTAGACGAGTATTGGGGCCTTGAGCCCCGATCTGGACATGCCAAATGCAGTAACTGTGTTGTATGTAAGTTCACTTTTGAATATAAAGAATTCACATTTGGTAACATCAAGGTCCAGCTGAAACAATTTTCAAATTGTAGTACCTATTATGTCATGTATGCTATCCTGTGCTCATGTGTCATGATCTACATTGGGCAGACTACCCAGAAAATGAGGATCGGGATCTGCCAAAATCGCAGCCGACATTGTTGTAAAACACCAAATGTTCTTCTTGTCCAACATTTCACGAGCAAAGGACACAATGAGGACAACATCAGATGGACAGTCCTCAGTGTGGTAAAACTGCCACCGAGAGGCACAGATATTGGACAACTGCTCAATAAAGAAGAACTAAACAGGATCTTCCTTAAGGTTAGTATACGTACTGGATTCAACCGGCTCGAGGATTCAACCACCCTGTTATAACCCTTCAAATAACAGCTATGTTTTTGCGAAGTCTCTTTATCCTTGTTTCCCTTACCCAGCCTTCATATCCTTGTCTTATACTAATTTTGTAAGGCAATCAATCGTCTTTATTGTGCCCCAAGTTAGATATGCACTTCTATTGACAAGTAATCACTCAATGTTTGATTTCAACCTTGCTGTTGCACTGATGATAAATATATATCAGAAGTGCCAATTGGTGCATTTTTCTCTCTGCATTCATGGTACAAGTAACTGTTAATTATTAATTTATTTTCCTTCTTCTGGTCTGACTGTCACATTCTTGGCAGGCGCGTTACCTTTTATCACCCTTCCTCCGGCTCCCCATCTTGCATGACTTATAGCAAATCGGTTTTCCACTTTGACACACCCCAGCCGTGTCAGCATGCTCTCTGCAGTAGCACCTTCCCAATACATTTTTCAATCTGACGCCATTCCAACATGGCCACCACTTTCTGGGCCTTTTCACCGAGCACTTCCATGTCGACCATGTGACTAATCACATGATCATAATATTCCCTATTGGGCGCAAGCACAGCGAGACCATTAGAAAACTGGCTCCCTCTTGGACATGCGGTCGCGATCCACACTGTGGCATTAACGTTGGCATGCCCTGCACCACCTATGGTAGGCCTCGCACTGCAGCTCGCTTAGGGCAATTATCGTTCTCTAGCACACGTGGTAACCCTAGTTAACGCTTGCCAATGCTTTGCCACAGGTTCATCTAACCACTTTATCAGGCAGGCAACCCATTGCAGTTGCCCTACATTCATCCTGTTAGCCTTCCTTATCACACTCTTAGCTGTACTTATTCACATAACCACCACTCCGGTTAATCCCTGGCTTTTTACTCCTACATAGATCTCCGTTACCAGTTATTCAGCTTGCAACTCATTGCAGTTGACACTTCCACACCAGATCGACGCACTGGCTAGCCCATCCTCCTCACAACCCCTGCTTTTTTCCTTACAAATATAGATGGTAAGTCTACATAGTTACAACCCTCGACACAATCTGTTCTTCATACACAGGCCCTCCATCCCGGTCACATTATAAACCACATGGCAACACCACCCCCTACTTCCCTTTTGTTCCTGGCCAATATATGACCATCACTTTTCACTCCCAAATGCATGGCCCATACCGCTTCGCCATTCTCTAGCTCGATCGTGCATTGACCCTCTTCTTGTTCCTTTCCCCCCTTCCTTTTTTTTGTTTTACAGGCATTTACTCAGGCATGTATTTTAATGTCCTGATTATGATCCCACAATTGGTCTCACGGGATTGAAACATCGTTGACTCTTTTGACACTGTAAACGCAATTATATTTACCATTGCTCATGTGTAATGGTGTCTCCTTACATCTATGCTTGCTGAAATTAATGTATGCCCAAGCATTTAGTTCTGCCTGAGCATGTGTTTTGTTTTGTTATATGTATACCTTGCTGAATGCAGGATTGTGTCCCCACTTTATTGGCTGCTAAGTATTTGAACTACTAAAATTGATTATGTCCGGTTGGACAGCACAATATAGAACTGATTCTAAGTCTATATTTATATTCCTCACTCCTATTGTCCTTGTAAGGGACCACTGTGTTTATAACTTACTGATACCCAAAGTCCCTGACCAATGTAATTGGGTTCCCTTGCTTCTAATAACTTGGCTATAACTTTCTCATTGTTTGACCAATCTGCATGAAATTTAGTCAAAAATGTGTAATTATGTGTACTATTGATTGGGATAGTTTGAATTGTACGTGCAGGGTGGACTGAGAATTTGCAGTGTGAAATAAGGTTGCATTTGTCATTTTAATTCCCATAAAAACCTTTAGTGACCTTTACTGCCCGAGCCGCTGAATGGCTCACACCAAATTTGTCAGGGAGCTAAATGTTTGTTACAGGAAGTACCTTTTGCTTATTTGGTGTAAATCTGTTCAGTAGTTTTTGAGAAATGTAAGTTTAAAATTATAGTGTTCTCTTTTGTCGTGGATATTTTGCGACGGTTTTGTGATGAATCGCGAATGAATGCGCCAACGGGGATGTCCTGATTGGCTGGTCGTAACCTGAATAGAATGTTGCAGCACCATTTTAACTATTGGGAATGGTTCCCTGGGTTGAAAATGTATGTGAAAGCATACATAAGGCGTCAGTGTGAAGATAATCTGACCCCATGTTTGAAAAATAGGGTTATTAGTGACACAAGTTATGTGTCCAAAATGTATTTTTTCAATCATGCACAATATTTATTACCATGTTGTGACCGTCAGCGCAGCCACCTAGTGTGCAGTCGCAGGGACATCGCAGCTATTGACGTTGTCGTGAATATTGGTGAAAATATATTTAAAAAAATCAGTGAATCATTAATGCACATTAGAGTATTTGGAGATTCTGATAAATGTTTTTATAGATTTATTAATATAGTGAATTATCTACTGTGATGGTTAGAATTCATTATATAGTTACAATTTTTGAATGTGGGGGTGGCTATTAAAATCCGGGTTTTACTTTCTGCGTTCGTGACATACCCACAGGGATCATGATTACTGATGTCATCCCGATATCCGGAGTCACTGTGAAAATGGAAAATAGGTGTTAGATATGGTTGCTCTAAAAATACAGTTGAAAAACATCAGTTTGAAGTGTACAGTAATAAACCTCTAGTGTGTATAATACTGTGATGTGTGCGCAACTATTGTGTTTTTATTTTATGGAAAATGCGCGATCGTCGCTGTTATTGATGCTGTTGCGATGTCCAGAATTTCCACGAATAAGGGAAATAGGTCTAAAAGATGGATTTAAAGAAACTTAGTACACAAATATGAGTTTAAACATGCTCTAAAAGAAGTTTGTATATAGTAATGTGTGTAGGGCAATATTCAGGATGGATTTTATTACATATTAGTTTTGGATGTGTTGGTGGTCATTGAATGTCTGCTTTTGTGTTCTGTTTTCGCGACATGTCCTCAGGGATCACAATGTTGTCGTGATGATTTCCAAAAACAAAAGAAAAACAAACCTTTAGAAAAAACATCACAATATTTGGAGTACTAGGTTTACTTAGAAACACCCTGCTGACTTCATCTGTAAAGTGTACTCCATTATTTCTATAAATTCCATGCTTCTCAAAACGCAGATTGTTGTTATAGATACAGCCCATGCGATGGTCTCTAAAGAATGTGGAAACAGTTTTACTAACATGTTTCCTGGCTTGGTCAATCTGTGGACCGAATTGATTTGACCACTTCCATTTCTGCCTTTGGCATATATTAGAGTACCCCAAGACAGTGTGAGGAAAAAGCGACATCAGTTCTGCAAAGGTACCTTTCATCAGGATTTCTAGCCCTACCCCAGTCAACGTGCCTAGGTCGTTGCCACCACAGTGCACAATCATGAGATGAGGAGTTTGGGAATCTACAATGGATTTACCCAAAGTCTGCAACTAATGAAACTTCAACCCTCTCTGGCCAAACCAAATACTGTGCACATTTGGCAAACCCAAGTCCCTGTCAATACCTCTCGTTTTTGCAGCCTCTTTAGCCTATAGGTAAAGCCCATAGATATAGATACTCTAAGCATTTTGACGTGAAGGAGCAATAGTAGTCAGGAGAAGGCGGGAACAAAATGAGGTAGTTTTCCTAAGGAAAATAAGTTAAAATGGAGGTGTTTTTAGAAAAGAAAAAAAATAAAAAATAAAAAATATATATATATATATATTACCTACTGGCGGTCGCCAGTAGGTAGTTATAGTTAGGATTTTTTTCAATGTTAAATCTGAAAATTCTATTTGGAATAACTTTGGCACCGGTTGACGAATCTGCCTGAAAATTTCCTGAAAATGGCCTCGTCGAGCTCCGGTCCTTCCTTGAAAGTTTGGGGGGGATTCGTCAAGCGGGGGCCGAGATAAAAGGGGGGTCCCAAAACGCGTTTTCCCCATGTTAATTTCCATAGGGCGGTCGATTTCACTTTTAGCCCGAATGGCTGAATGGATTTCCACCAAACTTGGCAAAATTGTAGGGACTGGTAGCCCGATGTGCCTTTGCTATGTCTCAAGATATGTGCTCCAGTGGATTTTGAGTAATTTAGGTTTCAAAAAATATATATATCTATAGGCGCTCTCCGGTGCGCGCACCGGAGAGCGCTCCAGGCGCGCCACGCGACTTGCGCGCAGGAAGCTGATTGGCTCTCAAATGTCTGTAAACATTCTAAACAGTCCGGAGCGGCCGCCATCTTGTGTCTCGGTAGGATCGAGACACGAGAGGTGGCCAAAACAAAGGGGGAAATGACCATAAGGGGGCAGAGTAGATACCCCCTGTACCCCTAGGTTTGATATGGGGGCCATTAAAGGGCCCCGCGGGGTCTCACCTTTTTTTTTTTTTTCGATTTTTGCGGGGAAAGCGCCTGGTACGCGCACCGGGGAGCGTATCGAGGAGGGTACTATGGAAAAATAATGACTTCAAAAAATTGTATGTTTATGTTTTTTTTAAATTTTTTTATTTTATGTAAGTACCTACATGTAGGTACTAATGAAGAGACTTAAATTTAATGTTCACCATTTTCTTTGTAGACATCTTGCATGTTGTTATTGTATTTTTTGTGGTATATGGAATTCATAACATAGTCTGTCTGGAAAGGAGAAACAGATCTTATAAGCACTCCCTGCGAATTTCTAGGGGATCATGAGTAGTCTATCCTGCTCCCTTATGAAAATGAGGTGTAAAATATTCATAGGAGATAATATAGTGGGAGAAAGGTAGTAACTATGAGTAAACTTACTATGTAACAGAAAAATAGTTGAACAGTATACTATAAGTCTCACTTTATATTTTAAACATTTTTGGTAATACTTTATGAATTACATATAAAAATGAATATTGTCTCAAACAATTTGAAATTATTAAATATAAATTTATTCCTCTGATTCTTTTTCATAATTTAATAAAATTTCTAACATAATATTGTCCGGAATTTCCTCATAATTATAAGTACATGATTCCATTTCTTCCAAACATTCTATTAACTGTTCATCCAAAGAGTCATCCATGAAATCTACTTCATCTTTTTGGTCTTCTGGTTTTTCCACCTTTATTTTGATAGAAGTAACATTTCCTTGATTTTCTCCTTCCATTTTCTTTCTGAAAATTGCATACAAATTAACTTTATTAGTAGAGTTAGGGTACTGTATACCAGAGAAGCCTAACTCAATCCATAACTATTACAGAGAAGTCTATCTCTATCTATAATTTTTACAGAGGGATAGTATATAACTAACAGAATATTTTTTCTGAAATTAACTTAAAGTGTACAATATACTTCCATAATAACAATTTACCTTGGAGAAATCAGGTGAAGTTGTCAGTGTAATTTGTTCTCAAATGTACTTCTGGAAGCAGTAGTCAAAATGGCTGTGTTTCCCTCTCTTCTTTTATATATATTCTTGTACTTAACCAATGAAACGTCAGGAAATAGTCGTAGAAAATGAAAGAAAGTTTTTAATTGGTTGTAAATTCTAACATTTCATATGTGTTTTTGTCATGTAATTTACCTCAGGATATTTAGTCAGGCCTACAGCATAATTTTCTCAATGGAATTCCTTCAAATTTGGGTAAATGGTAGGAACTGCTATGTAGTAGGGCCTATTCTATATTTGATGAAAGTGTCTCTAGTGGTTTTTTTGTAAATTGCTTTCCCACCTTTTTTTATCGAGCGCTTACTGGTGCGCGCTCCTTTACGCGCACCGGCAGCGTTATGGGAGTCCTCCATTTTGTGTTTCGGTACAATCGAGACACAAGATGGAGGGTAAACAATGTTCGGTATGGGTAGAAGGGGGCACGGTAGAGACTTTTTGACCATCTAGGTTTTCTGAGGGGGGCTTAGGAGGCTCATAAAGGTTAAAAAAAAAAAAATTCTTTCATTTTCCACGGGGGGAGCGCCTGGTACGCGCACCTTTAAGCGTACCGGAAAGCGTAATTTGGTGAAAAATAGTGAAAAAAGTTAGAAAAAGATAAACGTTTTGAATGATCAGAGGTAGGGTAGCTCTGAAAAGAGCTTTTGGGTTTTGTGGTTGATTTAGGTACCTACAAGTAGGTTCCAATGCACATTCTTAAATTCAGGAGGAATATTCTATTCCCTTCATCTGAGAAGTGCACACCATCTCCTCTGTAGATGTCTTGCATGTTGTAACGCAAGTTATTATTGTATATTGAACCCATTCCATAGTCTCTCATGTAAGCAGAAACAGATTTATTCACATGTTTCCGTGCTTTCTCAAATTGTGGACAAAATTGGTTGGACCAGTTCCATTTCTGTCTTTGGCATATATTAGAAAATACCAAGGCAGTTTGTGGAAAGAGTGTCATTAATTGATCAAAGGTGTCCTTTAAAAGCATTTCCAGACCAACCCCAGTCATAGTGCCTAAATCATTTCCTCCACAGTGCACTATTAAGAGGTCAGGTTTTGGCAAATGCATAAAGGTTTTCACCAATGGTATCAATTGGTGACATTTTAATCCTCTCTGGCCAATCCACTTGATTTCCACATTTGATAAATCAAGGTTGTGAAAATGTCTGCTATCTGCATACCTTTGAGCCCAGTGGATGTAGCTGTGTCCAAGGATCCAGACAGAAAACATGATGAGAGATGGTTCTGATGCAGTCAGATGATGTGTGGGAATGAAATGGCAGTTGGAACAGTAGGAGTTTACAAAAAAATAATTGTGGAGTTTCACTGCTTTTGAATCAGAAGCAATGATTGGTGGATTCAGATAGTTGAAAACTTAAAGTTAGGGTGCATGGTTATGTTGTGTTAAAGAAGCAATTTGAATGGTTAAAAAAAAGTCACTAAAAGCTAAAATACTCTGGATAGGCTGGTGTATTGAGAGGTCAAACAGCCTTGCTGAGTTAATTTGCAACATTGTACAAAAAACTTTTGAACCTGAGAGTTCAGTTAGGAGGGAGTTGCTATGGAAACAGATAGAAAGATCTGAGAGGGGGAAGGGTGTTGGTTTGAAAATAGTGAGGGAAAACTTTTGATTGGTTGAATTAAGGCATATGTGTACAAAGTTAGAGATTTTCTATGCCAGTCTGTGGTTTCAGTGTATTGAGTGCACACTTTTTGCTCTGTTAAAGAGAAATTGGTGTGTGTGTCTGACACTGTTTTCAATCTTCCAAAGCTTTTGTAAAGGTAAGTAATGATTTATTTAATTTACATAGAGACTTGTTTGCTCTATGGAGAATATTTATACGCAGATAGTTATGTTTTAGAAGTCAAATGGTATGCTAGTATATAAGTTCTGTGTTGTGTTTCTTATATGATATTGAAAAATCGATTTTGGGGTGTAATTGATTGGTATTTGCATTTGGCCCTTTTTTATGATTGCCTTGTGCAGCTGATGCATCACTTTAAACATGGGTAATAAGTGATGCACTGGTGGCGCAAGGCCTTCATAAATAAGGCTCTGACTTTGTTTGCTGTTGATTTGATTTTGGATTTTTGATAATGCTTGATATCAACATTTGAAAGATAAAGGATTTGTTTTTGGGGAAACAGTGATGTTTCAAAGGTGATATTCTGTGCTTGTACATAGGTTGTGCGCAGTAATTTTTAAATGTTATTCAAAAATCGATTTTGGGGTGCAATTGATTGGTATTTGCATTTGGCCCTTTTTTATGATTGCCTTGTGCAGCTGATGCATCACTTTAAACATGGGTAATAAGTGACTCACTGGTGGCGCAAGGCTTTTATAAATAAGGCCCTGACTTTGTTTGCTGATATTGAGTGGTTGTACATAGGTTCTGCGCAGTGTTTCTTACATGTTATTCAAAAATCGATTTTTGGGTGCAATTGATTGGTATTTGCATTTGGCCCTTTTTTATGATTGCCTTGTGCAGCTGATGCATCACTTTAAACATGGGTAATAAGTGACGCACTGGTGGCGCAAGACCTTCATAAATAAGGCCCTGACTTTGTTTGCTGATATTGAGTGGTTGTACATAGGTTCTGCGCAGTGTTTCTTTCATGTTATTCAAAAATCGATTTTTGGGTGCAATTGATTGGTATTTGCATTTGGCCCTTTTTTATGATTGCCTTGTGCAACTGGTGCATCATTTTATACATGGGTAATAAGTGACGCACTGGTGGCGCAAGGCCTTTATAAATAAGGCCCTGACTTTGTTTGCTGATATTGAGTGGTTGTACATAGGTTCTGCGCAGTGATTCTTACATGTTATTCAAAAATCGATTTTTGGGTGCAATTGATTGGAATTTGCATTTGGCCCTTTTTTATGATTTCCTTGTGCAGCTGATGCATCACTTTAAACATGGGTAATAAGTGACGCACTGGTGGCGCAAGGCCTTTATAAATAAGGCCCTGACTTTGTTTGCTCATATTGAGTGGTTGTAGATAGGTTCTGTGCAGTGTTTCTTTCATGTTATTCAAAAATCGATTTTTGGGTACAATTGATTGGTATTTGCATTTGGCCCTTTTTTATGATTGCCTTGTGCTACTGGTGCATCATTTTATACATGGGTAATAAGTGACGCACTGGTGGCGCCAGGCCTTTATAAATAAGGCCCTGACTTTGTTTGATGATATTGAGTGGTTGTACATAGGTTCTGCGCAGTGTTTCTTTCATGTTATTCAAAAATCAATTTTTGGGTGCAATTGATTGGTATTTGCATTTGGCCCTTTTTTATGATTGCCTTGTGCAACTGGTGCATCATTTTATACATGGGTAATAAGTGACGCACTGGTGGCGCAAGGCCTTTATAAATAAGGCCCTGACTTTGTTTGCTGATATTGAGTGGTTGTACATAGGTTCTGCGCAGTGATTCTTACATGTTATTCAAAAATCGATTTTTGGGTGCAATTGATTGGAATTTGCATTTGGCCCTTTTTCATGATTGCCTTGTGCAGCTGATGCATCACTTTAAACATGGGTAATAAGTGACGCACTGGTGGCGCAAGGCCTTTATAAATAAGGCCCTGACTTTGTTTGCTGATATTGAGTGGTTGTAGATAGGTTCTGCGCAGTGTTTCTTTCATGTTATTCAAAAATCGATTTTTGGGTGCAATTGATTGGTATTTGCATTTGGCCCTCTTTTATGATTGCCTTGTGCAACTGGTGCATCATTTTATACATGGGTAATAAGTGACGCACTGGTGGCGCAAGGCCTTTATAAATAAGGCCCTGACTTTGTTTGCTGATATTGAGTGGTTGTAGATAGGTTCTGCGCAGTGTTTCTTTCATGTTATTCAAAAATCGATTTTTGGGTGCAATTGATTGGTATTTGCATTTGGCCCTTTTTTATGATTGCCTTGTGCTACTGGTGCATCATTTTATATATGGGTAATAAGTGACGCACTGGTGGTGCAAGGCCTTTATAAATTAGGCCCTGACTTTGTTTGCTGATATTGAGTGGTTGTACATAGGTTCTGCGCAGTGTTTCTTTCATGTTATTCAAAAATCGATTTTTGGGTGCAATTGATTGGTATTTGCATTTGGCCCTTTTTTATGATTGCCTTGTGCAACTGGTGCATCATTTTATACATGGGTAATAAGTGACGCACTGGTGGCGCAAGGCCTTTATAAATAAGGCCCTGACTTTGTTTGCTGATATTGAGTGGTTGTACATAGGTTCTGCGCAGTGATTCTTACATGTTATTCAAAAATCGATTTTTGGGTGCAATTGATTGGAATTTGCATTTGGCCCTTTTTTATGATTGCCTTGTGCAGCTGATGCATCACTTTAAACATGGGTAATAAGTGACACACTGGTGGCGCAAGGCCTTTATAAATAAGGCCCTGACTTTGTTTGCTGATATTGAGTGGTTGTAGATAGGTTCTGCGCAGTGTTTCTTTCATGTTATTCAAAAATCGATTTTTGGGTGCAATTGATTGGTATTTGCATTTGGCCCTTTTTTATGATTGCCTTGTGCAGCTGATGCATCACTTTAAACATGGGTAATAAGTGACGCACTGGTGGCGCAAGGCCTTTATAAATAAGGCCCTGACTTTGTTTGCTGATATTGAGTGATTGTACATAAGTTCTGCGCAGTGTATCTTTCATGTTATTCAAAAATCGATTTTTGGGTGCAATTGATTGGTATTTGCATTTGGCCCTTTTTTATGATTGCCTTGTGCTACTGGTGCATCATTTTATATATGGGTAATAAGTGACGCACTGGTGGCGCAAGGCCTTTATAAATAAGGCCGTGACTTTGTTTGCTGATATTGAGTGGTTGTACATAGGTTCTGCGCAGTGATTCTTACATGTTATTCAAAAATCGATTTTTGGGTGCAATTGATTGGTATTTGCATTTGGCCCTTTTTTATGATTGCCTTGTGCAGCTGATGCATCACTTTAAACATGGGTAATAAGTGACGCACTGGTGGTGCAAGGCCTTTATAAATAAGGCCCTGACTTTGTTTGCTGATATTGAGTGGTTGTATATAGGTTCTGCTCAGTGATTTTTACATGTTATTCAAAAATCGATTTTTGGGTGCAATTGATTGGAATTTGCATTTGGCCCTTTTTTATGATTGCCTTGTGCAGCTGATGCATCACTTTAAACATGGGTAATAAGTGACGCACTGGTGGCGCAAGGCCTTTATAAATAAGGCCCTGACTTTGTTTGCTGATATTGAGTGGTTGTACATAGGTTCTGCGCAGTGATTCTTACATGTTATTCAAAAATCGATTTTTGGGTGCAATTGATTGGTATTTGCATTTGGCCCTTTTTTATGATTGCCTTGTGCAGCTGATGCATCACTTTAAACATGGGTAATAAGTGACGCACTGGTGGCGCAAGGCCTTTATAAATGAGGCCTTGACTTTGTTTGCTGATATTGAGTGGTTGTAGATAGGTTCTGCGCAGTGTTTCTTTCATGTTGTTCAAAAATCGATTTTGGGGTGCAATTGATTGGTATTTGCATTTGGCCCTTTTTTATGATTGCCTTGTGCAGCTGATGCATCACTTTAAACATGGGTAATAAGTGACGCACTGGTGGCGCAAGGCCTTTATAAATAAGGCCCTGAGTTGCTATTGTATAAACTTAAATATGTTGCAATTTATTGTTTATATTGTTTGCTTTTTAACATTACTTTGTTGTTTGCTAATAGTGGTCTTTCATGTGTTTTTTTAACAGAACAACAGATTCAAATCAACTTCTGAAAAGCAAGCAAAAATGCCTTCAAGGCAAAGAATTATCAAAAATACCATACGGAAAAGGAGAACATCAACAACAGAGTTTATGGAATCCTCTTCAACAACTACTTCAAAAAACACCCAAAAAAATTCTGGTAAGCCAATTAAGTCTTTTCTTTGCAACATATGTCGTAGAAAAAAAAATGATATGGCTAATGTGAATATACAGAAAAAGTCAACAAATCTAAAAAGGAAGGAGAGGCCCACAAAAAATGTCTCGATTGGAGCAGGAGAGAAGAGAATGGATAGCAATAGAAGGGTAAATCTTTTTAGGGACATTCGTAGGCAAATGTTTCGCAATAGGGTAGTTTTAAATTTGCTAAAAAATGATAGGAAAAGTAAACTGAGAGCTGCTTTTTACAAGAAAAAGAAAAGTGTAGAAAAGATTGTTGATCAGGCTTTTGAAGTTAAGAAAAAATTATTTATTTTAATAATCAATAGAATTAGGATACTTAATAAGGCCATTGATGTTTTCAAATCGAACAGTAGATGGAAAAGAATTATTAATCGGAGTACTTTTTGTGAAGTATTTTCTGCTGAATGGATGCATAGTTCAAGTTCTGAGCCTTTTTTCAATGAGGAGAGTTACTTTCAGGAAAATGATTTGGTGCATGCAGTTGACACCAGTGGTCGAGCATATGAGGTGAAAGATGGTTGTGTGATGGAAAAAGAGAAACTTGTATCTAGAGATGCAGAAGAGGTGTTAGCTGATGAAGTTTTAGGGAGACGTACTAAGGGTCCAGTGTACACATGGAAATGCAGTAGTATTTGTAGTGTGCGACAGGAATCAATCGATTTGCTTAGAAATTTCTTACGTACATATAGTAAGAAAAGTCTCAAACAAAAAATGAAGATCCTGCAAGAGTTAGATCCTTGTAGAGTGAGAGAAAGCACAGGTTTGCATGGGCATTCACTAGCTTGTCTTTCTAGAAAAGTTTGTCGGAGTGTTTTTCATCATTTTAGGATGTTAGCAGTGCATCATAATAACGTGAGGAAATTAGTGAGAAAGTTGTATTATGCAACAAGTCCCGCACTTAAGCTTAAACAGTTAAACAGTGCTCTTTTGCATGGATCTGAAGTGGATGTGAAGACTATTTGTGAAGAAATTGAGTTTTGTTATTTTGGGAACAAAGAGGACAGTGTAGAAATAGATATAGTAATGGATGGTAATGCAGAAGATAATGGACAGATTTCAAGTATTGAAAAGTTTGATGAGGAAATTATCAAGTTTAAGGTGAAAGCAAGTGAAAGGCCTAATTTAACTTGTGTGTGTTGTCGACGGACTCATTATAAAATTCAGACTAGGTTAGTTGATTTATATGCAAAAAGTGAATTGGAAAATAATAGTGAATGGAAGGATTTTGTAAGTTATTTGTTGGTGGAGAATACATTTGATTTGAGTTTGGATCAGCGTATTTGTAATTATTGTTTAAATAAATTAAATGAAAATAAAATGCCTGCTAGAGCAGTTTATAATAATCTTCAGTTGATAGATATTCCTTCTGAATTGATGGATCTAAATACTTATGAATCTATTTTGATTCAATGTGTTCATCCTTTTCAGGCTATTGTACGCATGGAGCCTAAGACAGGGAAATTGCCTCCATCAGATTTACTGAGAGGATTAAAGGGAAGAGCTGTTTATTTGCCTCTAGATGTAAAGAAAAATATTGATACAATTGGTGTAGAAAGAGTAGAAGAAGATCCTTTAGTTATTCTAGTTAATGGAGTTCCAGCAAAGAATAAGAAAATCTGGCAAGATTTAGTGGATGTTAAAAAAGTCAAAAAGGCAACGTTGTATTTGGTCAAAAACAATGAGTACTACAAAGATGTAAGTGTTGGAGCAGAGGAAACAGCTATAGAAGAAGATAGTGATTCTTCAGTTGGTCAAATTGAAAAAGTTGATGTGTCTAGAACTGAAGAAATATATGAACATTATACTGTTCATCCTTTGCATTCAAAAGAAGTAATGGGAAATGCAATTGACTTGTTTCAAATGAAAGCAGCAAAAGGAAGTCCCATTAGTGTATGGGAAGAAAGTTTGGAAGCTCGTTGTTTTCCACAATTATTTCCAACAGGTTGTGGTGGACGATATGATGATCGACCAGTTCAAATTCCTGCAGCTGAATACCGGACTCTAAGATTATATGCTGAAGATCCAAGGTTTCGTCAATGTATTCCATATTTATTTCATCTTCTGTTTGAAAGTGATTTGTCTGGGCTTTCTTATGCAGTTAATCATATATTGAAAAGTGGAGCTCATTTTCAAAATGTTTGTGCAAGGGACTTTATGGAGAAAGTTAATCTGCAAGACAGTATTTTGGAATCTCAGCTAATCAATCTCATGGCATGTCAACGTGGAACCAACGAGTATTGGTTTCGTCGTCATGGAGAATTGAAATGTATGCTAAGAAACTTAGGAACTCCTACATGGTTCCTCACTCTTAGCTGTGCTGAGTATGCATGGGACGATTTACTTCAATTTCTACGGGAGGCAAATGAAAACATACGAAATATAGAATTGAAAACACCAGGAGAACTGTGTTCTTTAGATCCAGTGAATGTTTGCAGATATTTTAATCATAGATTTGAAGCTATGATGTCTTTTATTACCAACAAAAAAAATCCTCCCCTTGGAGAGGTTTTGGATTTCTTTTGGAGGAAGGAATATCAAGCGAGAGGTGCTCCTCATATACATATGTTGTTGTGGATTAAAGATGCACCCAAATTTGGATCAGATTCAGATGAAACAGTGATGAGTTTCATTGAAGAGTATTCTACATGTGCTGTTCCAAAATCTACTGAAGAAAACAATTTAAGGCAACAAGTTTTACGTTTTCAATCTCATCGTTGTGGAAAGTACTGTCGTCGAAAATTTCAAAACAAGGAAAAGTACTACACGAAATGTCGTTTTGCATTTCCTCGACCAGTGATTTCTAAGGGAAGAGTAAATAATTTAATGTCATCTCTACGACATACTGTGACGAGGAAATCTCCCAAAAATACATATAATTTGAAAAGAAATGAAGAATCTAAGTACATCAACTATTACAACCCAGTGATTTTGTCCATGTGGAATGCTAACATGGATATTCAGTTCGTTGCTGACAACTCTATTGCTGTGGCTCGATATGTGACATCTTACATCACAAAAAAAGAAAAGACAGAACTGAAGGAAATTTGGGAGGACATTTCACATGAAAAGAGTCTAAGCAAGAAATTATACAGTTTCAGTCTGAAGATGTTGTCGCATCGAGAAATTGGAGCATATGAATGTTCTGATCGGTTATCATCAGCAAGTCTCTATGCCAAATCAAGAACAATCATTTGGGTGAGTCTTGGTCTTGCTGCAACACGAAACCGAGTTTTGAAATCTGTACAAGAAATTGAATATTTGGCGGAGAAAGAACCAAACAGTACAGATATTTTGAAGACAAATATGTTGGATACATACTATCCAAATAGAAGTACTCACCTTGAGAACACTTGTTTGTATGAAGTTCTTCAAAACTACAGTTATAAGAGGAACATCACAGAAGATATCAATAATGGAAAATATGCACTCATTGGCTATGAAGGATGTCTAGTAAAGCAGAAAAAAGGCCATTTGATTAATCATCGAAAATTGAGTTGTGAAGTTCCAGACAAAAGAGAATTTTACTATTTAGCTCTTTTGCAACTCTTTAAGCCATGGCGTACAGAAGAGGAACTACTTGGAGATTTTCTCTGTTATGAAGACTCTTTTAATGCAACTAAGGATACCATAGAATGTCCTATTTTTCTAAATTATCTGCAAATGTTGAATGCAGAAATGGAGCAAGAAACCACAATTGCTGAAGAGATAGCTAGAAACAGTTCTCAAGATAGTCAGAGTTCTACTTCATTGAGCCAGGATCCACTAGGAGGACCAATTATCCAAAATGAAGCTGCCACTGCCATGGATGAGGTGGAAAGAGCTATGGAACAAGCTCAAGAGGATGGAGTTAACTTAGAAGATTTGGTAAAGCAACTAAACATTGAGCAGAAAAAGATATATGATGAAGTCACAGAGCAGATTGAACATGGATTCAGACATGAGGAAAAAGAGTGCTCATGTATATCGTTTGACCCTGTCCGACTGTACGTAAGTGGAGAAGCGGGGACAGGAAAAAGTTTTCCAATTAAAGCCATTGCAAGTTATCTGCAGAAAAGGACTGATTCACCACTGTCTTGTGTTGTAACTGCTCCAACTGGTCTGGCAGCACATAACATTAAAGGGATTACTCTACATCGTTTATTGATGCTGCCAGTTGAACATGATAATAAATTGCATTACAACAAGTTATCTGGAGATGCGTGTTCTGAAGTTTCAAGAGTCTTGAAGAAAATGAAACTTCTTATCATTGATGAAGTAAGCATGGTCTCAAATCTAATGCTTGCTTTTGTGCATTTGAGAATGCAAGAAATTCTTAAAACAGAGTATGATGTGTTATTTGGAGGAAAACACATTATTGTTTTTGGAGATCTATTGCAGTTGACTCCAGTAAAAGGACAACCAGTGTTTAAAATGCTCACACATGAAGATACCAGGAAGTCCCTTGGAAGCATTGGAAATGTTAATATATGGCTAAATTTTAAATATGCTGAACTGGTTCAAAATATGCGACAGGCCAAGGATGAAGATTATAAAAATATTCTACAAGATGTAAGAATTGGAAAAGTGACTGAGCTTGGGAAAAAAGCTTTGCATAGTCGATTAATTTCAAATTTGTATCCAAATGAAAACATTCTTCCAGAGAATATTTTTAAAAAAATGACTGAGAAGAAATCTGGGATATGTTTGATGCCAACTCTGCAAGAATGTTCCATCTTCAACAACAAAATGTTAGAGTTAGAAAATGAAGAGATTGTGAAACTGGAAGCAATAGATAAAATAGAGCATATGGGTGCAACAATTGTTTTGTCTGAAAATTTGAAAACTAAATTGGATTCATTGGAGAAAAGTATTTCAAAAACAGCTGGTTTTGAAAAGACTCTGAATGTGTGTTTAAATTGTCGTATCATTTTGAGAAGGAATTTAAATGTTGAAAGAGGTCTGGTAAATGGAGCAATGGGTTATGTTGTTGATTTTGTGAATTACAGAAATAGAGATGGAATTGAATTTTTAAAAATAAAATTTGATGGCATTGAACAAGTACAACAAATAAGTCGTTGTTCTGCTAGATTTTTACTTGTAAAAGACTTATATGTTCTCCGAAAACAGTTTCCTGTTTGTTTGGCGTATGCGGTGACAATTCATAAATCTCAAGGTTTAAGTGAAGATGGTGCTTTAGTGAACATTGGAAGATCTGTGTTTAAAGAGGGTATGGCATATGTGGCATTATCACGAGTCAGAACTTTATCAGGATTGTACTTGATTGCGTGTGATGAGACAAAGATTTCTGCAGATCTAGATTGTGTTAAAGAATACAATAGATTAAGAAGAGAATATGCTCCACATTTGCCTCAATATCCTCTGTTTGAAAAACGTGTGGTAGGCCGAAAAAGAAGAAATGAGGATAATTGTAGTGAGGTAGTTGCAAAAAGACAAAAAGTAGAGAAAACTGTAATTGAAAACAGGAAGAAAAAGAATTGTGGAGAAAATGTTGTTGAATTTCAGTTTGAAAATAGTTCTGGTGTCAACTGCTATGCTAATGTAGTGATTAATGTTGTTTTTTTTCTTAAAAGTTTACAAGAACAGATTGTTGAAAATCGGTATCAAAGATTGTGTGGTTTATTGAATTCTGTGTTTGAGAAATGTAGCAGTGGTACAGCACAAATAGAAAGTGTAACAGAAATTCGAAATATTTTAGATATGTGTTCTGGTCAAGATAAACTTTCACAGAACATTCAGCAGTATTGTCAGGAATTTTTAATGTATATGTTTGGTGTTTTGGAAGATGAAGGTGTAGATGTAGATAATCTTTTCAGTCTTTCTTATCAATGGCAGCATGACTGCCACAATTGTAGTTCATCAAGTACTACTAGAATAGACACTGAAAGATTTATATATTTGACTTTACCAGACTGTAAATCAGTGTCATTTAAAAATCTAGTTAAAGCAGCAGATCATAATATGGTGTGTACCCAATGTAACTATCCAATGGTATCCACATTATTTATACAAAGTTATGGTCAGTGTATCATTTTAGTTTTCCAACGATGTAGACCTGATGGAACTAAATTGACAACTTCTATTAAAAATTTTGTAGCTTCTCAGTTATCAATTTCAGGAAGAACCTTTACAACTGAAGCTAATATTTATCATGATGGATCTTCGACAACCTCAGGACATTATACATGCTACTTAAAATCTGAAAATGGATGGAGTTTAACTTATAAACAACGTTTGCCTTATGACTCTACAAATTCTTATCTAGTGTTTTTAAAACCAAAGTTTTAGTAAAGGGAATTGGCCTTTGAAGACGGGAATAGATAATAAAAGTTAGTTAGTTAGTTAGTTAATCTAATATTTTAAATTATTTATCTCATGTAGATACTTTAAGTGGATCTCAAAGTAAAAAATACTGATATATCTGACACAAATTGGCCGTGAGGAAAGTGTAAGATATGATGTTGTTAGATCTTTTTTCATAGGAAGTCGATGAAATGGAAGTTATAGAGCACAGCAGACTTTTTTTCCACCAAAAGGACCTTCACTATCTGCAATTTGGCCTCATGGAAAAGTAAGTGAATCAAAGATTAGTGTACATATATGAGATGTATGTTTGAATGGGTTTTTTTAAACACAATCTTTTAGATTGTGTTTTTTTTTTCCCGCTGTTATATGATGAAGACTTTGATCTCACTAATTTAAGTGAAATTCAATATATTCTGAGAACAGCAAAAATAAATAATGTAACATATTGTAGAAGTTATTGTGTAGTTTGCATTGTGTAATTTATATTGTGTTCACATTGTCTTACACTCATTTTCTTTTTCACCCTTATTTACCTTTCTTTACTAATTTACACTCTTTTTTCATCGCTGTTTCTTTAGTGCACTTCATTCACAACTTCTCAATCTAATAGGAACTGTCTGCATTTCCTCTGTTACTTCCACCACTTTTTATCTTTTTCATATTCTCTCAGTACCACTGCTTTATTTTCCTAACCCTCTCTTTCTTTTTCTCCATTTTTTTTTCTTTTGCACTCATTGTACTGTAGTTCACTTAGTTCTTCCTTTTGTTTTTCTGTGTACTTACTCTGTCACTCCTGTTTTATCCATCGTTCTATAATAACCTCATTCCTTTCATCCCTTCACTCTGTGACTTCACTTCACTCACTCTCAATCATCTTCTATTCCTCTTTTTATTTATAGTTTCTCAATCAGACTTCTCTCCTTTTCACTCATTTTTCTTTTATTTCCTTATCTTTACTGATTTTGTTTTGATATCTTACATTCTTTTAGTATCTTATTTATCTTTAGGAATTTGTTTTCTTTCTATTTCTTTTTCCTTTTTTTTCTCTTTCTACATTACTTTCTTTCTGTTTTTGTATCCTTCACTATTGCTTCATTTCTTAGTAAACTTTTGTAGATTTTTAAACCTCATGAACTGTTGCTTCTATTTTATTATATATTTTTAAGTAATTATAACGTGTTTTTTCTTTTATCTTTCACAGATACAAGTTTGCATTGATTATATGGTAAGTGTGTTTACAAAATCTTTTTTGTTATCACCTTTGGTTTTATTTTCACTATTTTTCTCTCACCCTACCTCACCCCTGTTTCCTTACTTTGCTTTTCTCACTTATTCTTTTCTTCCATGTTTACTTCCTACCACATTCAACTTCTTTCAGTACCTCTGTCTATGCACACTCCTTCACTTACCTTTTTTACTGGTTCACTTAGTCCCTTTGTGACACTCCTTCTTTTACTCTCTCTCTTCTTTCGCTCTATTATTCCCCATGTCTTACCCTTATTCACTTACATGTACCCTGTTTCACCCCTCTTATTCACTGCTATTTACTTTCCCTCCATCACTACTATTCCTTTCCTCTCATTCCGTCACTACCTGTCATTCACATGCTTAACTGTCCTTCCTTTTACTTTCATCATCCATTTACATTCTCCCAGACCCTCTGCTTTAGTCTTCTTCCTATTTCTTCTCTTCTTTTGCTCCCTTATTCATTTTTCTTTTCTCAGTTACTTCCTCTTACACTTTTTATCTGTCTTACTATCTATTACACAGTCCCTCTGTGTTCCTCCCTTTAGTTCTCTTTCTCTTAACACCACTCTCTCTGTCCCCATTCCTTATGGTCACTCCTTCATTAATTTTTTTTTCTTTTTTTTTGTTGGAGCGCTGACGGTACGCGCACCAGGGCGTTCACTGGTGCGCGCACCGGGAGCGCTCCAAAGTCAAATTTTTTAAAAAAAAGTAAAATACTCTTTTAAAATAAAAATAGTATCTTAATATACATTATAGGGTTCATTTTTAGAAAAACATACCTTTCTCAGCTAAAGACATTTGCGAAAAAATAAGCTTAGAAATTCAATAAAAAGTACATAGGTATGAAGCCCTACAAAAATTTAAAAATTAGCATTAAAAAAACCTATGAAATTCACTGAAAAAACCATAGGTTTCACACCAGTTATAGTTAGGAATTAGCATTTAAAAAACCTATGAAATTCACTGAAAAAACCATAGGTTTCACACCAGTTATAGTTAGGAATTAGCATTTAAAAAACCTATTAAATTCACTGAAAAAACCATAGGTTTCACACCAGTTATAGTTAGCTGGAAATTTTACTGAAATAGTCAGATGAATCACCGTTCCGCCTCCATAGGCGTGGCCAACCCCGTGGCCTGCTGGACATAGTAGTGCACACTCTCGCTGACTATTAGTGCGGAAAAAGTAACAGCTGTGTGCATATTTTAGAAGCCTTTGAAAAAGTGTTTTTTACACGAAACGCGTCAGGCTCTGTATTGAATCATGGAGTGTTGGGCGTCATGTCACCTTACTGGACCTGCATTAAATAAGGTGTGGCTGAGATTTACCTGTTGTGTGGTGAATCCTTTACACAGGCAACTTTTTGGGATGTTTGGCGGCCTGCCTGAGCCGCGGAGAAGCCCCGGTGTTCTTGGTAACACTCCAGCAGCGACGGGAATCACCGGCGCTGCACATGGGACAGGGAGCCGATTTCAGTGCAGAAACAACGTGCCAGAGAAGGTTTCATTTGGCGTACCACCAACCCACAAGGGAAATACTTATTTTATTGACACAGCATTGTTCAGCTCACTGGAGCGAGAGTGTGCACTACTATGTCCAGCAGGCCACGGGGTTGGCCACGCCTATGGAGGCGGAACGGTGATTCATCTGACTATTAGTGCGGAAAAAGTAACAGCTGTGTGCATATTTTAGAAGCCTTTGAAAAAGTGTTTTTTACACGAAACGCGTCAGGCTCTGTATTGAATCATGGAGTGTTGGGCGTCATGTCACCTTACTGGACCTGCATTAAATAAGGTGTGGCTGAGATTTACCTGTTGTGTGGTGAATCCTTTACACAGGCAACTTTTTGGGATATATATATATATATTCACTGAAAAAACCATAGGTTATAGGCCATATATAGTTAGGAATTTGCATTTACAAAACCTTGAAAATTCACTGAAAAAACCATTGGTTATAGACCATATATAGTTAGGGATTAGCCTTTTCAAAACCTTATTTTACTCACACAAAACCATTGAAATTTCATATATAGTTAGTTCCACTAACTATATATCGCGCACCCGCAATCCACTGCTGATGATGTCACATATTACATCATTCATGACATGGTTAGTGACATCACTGATGACATCACTGATGACATCTCAAATGACATCACTGATGACATCACTGATGACAACATCCAGTGACTGTATGTTTCTGTAAAGTTAAAATATGTCTTACATATTGAAGAATGAGTGGATGTATAAGTGTCTGGATGAAGGATTTAGTAGGTGCATGACTGACTGTATGAGTGAGTGATTAAATGTGTCTCACTGAGTGCATGGGTTAGTGACTAAACTGTTTTAATTTGTGCATCATTATATCTGTTGTTCTACAAACTGCTGCATATGTTGATCAGTAGCTATATGAGTAACTGTATGGGTTATTCATTGGTTGTCCAAGTATTTGTATGGGAAACTGAGTGTGTGTATGGGTGGCTGGGAGGTGTGTGACTCTGTACATAAATGTGTGAGTACTTGATTCACTATATGTATGGGTTCAAAAGTGCATGTGGAAACAGCTGTATGGGCGGTTGACTGTGCATGAGTGTATTAGTGAGTGAATGGATATCTCAGTGCTACATGTCAAAGTAAGTACATATGTAAAACACAGTACATGTGAGAGTTGACATATATAAATAACTGTGCATAAGAGCCAGTGAATGTGTGAGTGGCTGTATGGATCATTGTGAACATGTATCAGGGATTGTATAAGAGAGTAAAGTAAATATGTGTTAGTATATGTTTGAATAAGTAAGGTGTGTATAACTGTATAGTTGAGAAAATGGAGGTGTGATTGATTTTTTGCATAACTGACTAGGTGTGTGAGTAACTCCATGGATGAGTGACAGTCTGTGACTGTCTGTTTACACTGATTGTATCTAAGGTTATATTAGAGTCTGAAGAGGTTCATGGTATTATCACATGAATGATATCATCAGTGATGTGATCAGTCATGTCAAATGAGATGTTATCAGTGATTTTATCAGTGATGTCATTTGAGATGTCATCAGTGATGTCATTTGAGATGTCATCAGTGATGTCATTTGAGATGATGATTATGCTTCTGGGCAACAAATGGTCCTCCATCCCTCCCTCGGTTTGGCCGGACGCCTTTGGTGAGATACCCACACCAAAGACAGAAATCAAAACGCTAGGTGTCTGGCTGGAACCGACCCTCACCATGAAGACCCAGGCAACCAAGACGGCTGGAACATGTTTTGGCCTCCTGCGGTCAATCCGCAAAATTCTCCCTCTCCTTCCCCCCCTTTCCAGGAAACTCTTGGTTCAGGGGCTCATTCTAGCCCGGCTTGACTACAGCAACGCCGTCTACCTCGGCGCACCGGAATTCACCTTGGCCAAACTCCAACGTGCACAAAACGCCGCGGCAAGGCTCATCATGAACCTCCCTCCCAGAGCCTCTGCCAAACCGGCCCTCAAGGCTCTGCACTGGCTTCCTGTTCGCCAGCGAGTAGAGTTTAAAGCCATGTGCACCAGCCACAAACTCATCAATGGTGCCGGCCCAGCCGCCCTGAAAGACCTGGTCGCCCCCTACAAAGCCCCAAGAACACTTCGCTCTGACGATGAACATCTGGCCATCGTCCCAAAATTCAAGAAGGCTCGGACCGGTGGCCGTCGTTTCTCGGTCAAAGCCTCTGCAGGTTGGAACGCACTTCCCCGCAATTTGCGTCTGGAACCCTCTCACGCCCTCTTCCGGAAAAAACTAAAAACCTTTTTATTCCCCAAATAGTCCTCCGGTCCTTCCTCCTCCTGGTTCTTACATCTCTATAGCGCGGGGATGCCTACGGGTCACCAGGCGCTCTATAAATTTATAAATAAATAATAAATAAATAAATGTCATCAGTGATGTCATCAGTGATGTCACTAACCATGTCATGAATGATGTAATATGTGACATCATCAGCAGTGGATTGCGGGTGCGCGATATATAGTTAGTGGAACTAACTATATATGAAATTTCAATGGTTTTGTGTGAGTAAAATAAGGTTTTGAAAAGGCTAATCCCTAACTATATATGGTCTATAACCAATGGTTTTTTCAGTGAATTTTCAAGGTTTTGTAAATGTAAATTCCTAACTATATATGGCCTATAACCTATGGTTTTTTCAGTGAATTTCATTGGTTTTTTAATAGCAAATATCAAAAGCTGTCAAATGTCAAGTACGTGATAGGTAAAAACTTTTTCGTGTTTATGCACGCTGATGTGCTTTGAACGCTGCCCCCTCCCCTCTTTTCTCTTAGTAGTACTCTCTCTTTGCAGATAGTGAAGAGTAGTTAACGCAGGCCTTTACCCCCGTTGTAATCCGTCGTGCCTGCTTGTCTCTCCATTTGATTGATTGTTATCCAAGCATTTACTGTTTTACAATTGATTCTCTTTGGTTCATTCTCTATTTACAAACAAGCACAAAGTCGCAATACTCTGTTTAGTCTTTGCAGATAGTGAAAAATCGTGAAAAATCGTGTAAAAAAATAAAATTAATCGAGCAAAATCAGTAGGCCACTAATTGGATCTCTTTTTGACCTCGCTAAAATAGAAATATTAGGAACAACCCTTCATGAGAAATACGAAAATAGTGAGATGAACTGAGCTCCACACCATGAGGGCTGCAAGACAGCTCGGCTCCGTCACCCACCCCGCCCAAAAAAACGACAAACCCTATGCAAATATTAAAAATATATACAACACACCAGCAAAGAAACAGGGTAAAACATTTTATTAAATAACTATTTACATAACTATTTTATACTTTTTTTTGCCCGATCCGGCTAGCTCAATCGATCGAGCATGAAACTCATGCACTCTGATAGCAAGCGTTGCTACTGATGCTATGCAGACCAAAACTGGTTTTCAGTTTGTACATTTTTCTAGATTTTTCCATCCAAGGTTGGTTGAGTTTGTAGAACGATGGCTTCAGATTTTCAACATACGGTGTGGTGGCGCGGACTGGGAGGGGGCGCTTCGCTCCTGCCCCCTCCCCAAGTAAGATTTTCATACGATAAAGTACGTTAATGGTTTTGGTCCCTGAGTTGCTTCAATGTCACTGCCATTCTCAAATGGCATAAGTTCTGGATGTTGGATGCCATAGTTCAGAGTTCTGAGCAGCGCTTGTAACACTGTCTGAAGCTTATTTCCACCTACTGCAGCTTCACTATTCTCAAAGTAAGTGAGTGTCGTTTGTGGACCTGACTGCATTTGAAAACAATGTGATATGGTACCTCCCTAAACCGCTTGACGGAGGCCCCCGAGGGGCGGTGTGATGGCACGGACTCGGAGAAGACGCTTGGCTCCGACCCCCTCCCCAAGTCTTATAGCACCGGTTTAGCCTGAGATCGCCCCCGACATAGGCGGCCGGCTCCCGGGGTCCGGCGGAACTTTTTGCCTTTTGATGACTCTTCTATTCTGGACCTTGTCCCACAATCCGTTTGACCTGAAGACACGCTGTAGTGAGGTGCCCCTTTACCGTTTTAGTTGCCATTCCGGCCGCTTTTGCTACACTGTGCCTCTTCCGCCATTCAGCTGTTTACCGCCCGCTCTTGCGACTACAGCGTCTCGCTCATCATGTAGTTGAGTTGCTCCCGCTCTTGCGATGCAACGATAAGCGACTGCCACAGGACTCTCAAAATGGCGGCCGGCTCTTCAGATTTGGGCGTGGTCCACTAAAATGGCCCTGGGACACCTTGGAACTCGGACGCTTCCCTGATAGGGCTTGGGTCCCATTCTCGAAAGCGTCCCCACAGCCGTGAAGATTCTACAAAAGTCTTGGGGGCCCCCGACTCCCGCAGGCTGCTGGTGGAGAGCGGCTGCCATGTTTACTCGTGGAATGGCCACGACGGACCTAGGAGATGTTAGTACTCTCATGCTGACGCCACCTTTAGTCTGAAACATCCAGAAACACTGTAGACTACCAATTCGATCAGTTCCGGTAGCGCCCCAACATGACCCGGTAGAGAAGAACTTGCCCTCTCCTCTTTGACTGATGGTTCTTGTTGCCTGTCCCCTCTGTTGTCATTTTACAGAACTTTTTGGACTGCTGAAAGGGGTTGTGTTCCGAACGCTGGTTGGTGGAGACATTTTGACTATATTCTTGACCTACGTTGTTGCGTAATGCGTTATATGACACGCCGCGTTAGCGCACCCGGAAGTGATCCGGGGCGCGGCGCGCAGCGCGTAACGTGAGCATAACAGGTCATGTGACTTGTTAATAAAACTTTTTATTGGTTCATTTTACTTTTGTTATTTTAATAATGAAAAGCTTGGTCATATGACCTAAAAAATACGCTTTTTATTGATTTCGAACTTTTTTTTTAAAACATATGTGTTATAATATTCCAGGCTAATGTACTTTCCCGGAAAATTTACAACTGTCCTGCAAGTAAAATATATTCCTTTTTCGAGAAAAAGGGCGTTTCTTCGTTCCATGACGGAGCCGGTGAGTAAAAGAGACTCGGCCTGCTGTCTTAGTCGCCGATACGCCTGATTATCAGATTCTTATCGATCACTTTATGTTGCAGGAGTGGAAAACACAACTGCCCTTGACCATTTATCTTTACTGCGTTCCTACATATTATACCTTTTATCCGTCATGTAATTGGACTGCTTTATTTCACTTGCCTTTTACTGATTCGAAAACAGTGACTAAAAGTAAAAACTTTACCAATGTAAATACTACTACCATGTTTTGTTTTAAAAACCTTTATTGTGAAAATGTCAGTATACAAATACGGGCCTATAACCACGTGGGCCGGCCACGGAGCAAACTGAAATCGTATATGATGAGGAGACATTTACATTATAGAGGAACGTAACGAGCGAGCCATTAGGTTGCAAGAACTAAGGTGTCTAACAGTTGCGGAATCGGTGGACGTACATTTTGTAATTAAAATACGACAGGGCCACTTACAAAAAAGTTATCTAGATATACATTTGCGTGCAAGTACCATGGGTGACGTTAATTCGAACTTTCAATAGTACAGTAATCAATAACACATCAGAACTTAATATCAATAGGGATGTCGAAATATTCAATCAATTCTCGTCCCCGCCCGCCATGAGCATCAAAACTGCATTCATATCTCGTGATATCAAGGTTGTTCAACCAGTACACAACAAGGAGTTACGAGTCCCATTTATACCGGCGCCATTTTGGGCGAGGCCGGGCAGGTCCAAGATATAGTCAAAATGTCTCCACCAACCCTCGGCCAGACCAGAACCCCTTTCGGCCCTTTATGCTACAAGATGGTGTCTTCCATTCAGAAAATATTGTTGGCAGCATTTTGAAAGGAAAGATAAACAGCCGTTCTCCTAGTGAGTCTCACATTGTTACATTTAGGAAGAATGTTGAAGAGTAATATGTGGAAAATCTGAAGCCATTTTTCTACAAACTCTCAATCAGCCTTGGATGGAAAAAAATCCTGAAGAATGTACAAACTGAAAACAATTTTTTGTCTGTATAGCATCAACAGCAACGCTTGAGTCAGCTTTGTGTCAAGCCGCCATTTTCATTCAATCAATAGCGTCCCCCTGCACACATTCAGGGACCTGGTCGTGTCTTCAGGTGAAACGGATTGTGGGACAAGAAGCAGAAAGGAAAAGGAAAAAAGTTCTGCCGGACCTCGGGAGCCGGCCGCCTATGTCATGGGCGATCTTTGGCCACACCAGGGCAATAGTGAAGCTGCAGCAGGTGCAAATAAGCTTCAGACAGTCTTACAAGCACTGCTTTTCTAAACATTTTTTGATTTTTTTGTATTTTTGCACAGTTTTATATATTTTTTTGTTTTTGATGGAGGGGAAACAACAAAAAACAGGCATTGAAAAAGGCTCAACAGTGCAGGGCGCCTTGTGCTGGTTCCGACCTATTCACACATCGGTCCACTACTGACATCACCTCATAAACCAACGGGGCACCCCACGCCGACTTTCGGCGCAGCATTGTAGGATGGCCACACCAGTGCGGCAACTTGCTGGACACCACCTCGGTGCCATCCGGATCTCGGCTCGTTCGAGTCACTGTACCGCAAGAGTGACCGGAACTCAGCTGGACACGCCGTCTTTCGGCGCAGCATTGTAGGATGGCCACACCAGTGCGGCAATTTGCTGGACACCACCTCGGTGCCATCCGGATCTCGGCGCATTGTGCTGCCTTCGGCCTATTCGCACATCGGTCCGCTACTGACGCCGCCTCACGTGCCAACGGATTTTCTACGCTTTTTGTAGCCCTATGCCGCATAACAGGTCATGTGACTTGTTTATAAAACTTTTCATTGGTTCATTTTACTTTTGGTTTCCTAAAGATGGAAGGCTTGGTCATATGACCTAAAAATAACACTTTTCATTGGTTTAGAACATTTTTTTTTCCCAAACGATGAAAGCCCCACCTTGTTTCTGGATGTTTCAGACTGAAGCTGGCGTGAGCATGAGAGCACCACCATCTCGTGGCTCCGTCGTGGTCATTCCGCGAGCAATCATGGCAGCCGCTCCCCACCGGAAGCCTGCAGGAGTCGAGGGCCCCCAAGACTTTTGTAGAATCTTCACGGCTGAGGGGACGCTTTCGAGAATGGAGCCCAAGCCCTAGCAGGCAAGCGTCTGAGTTCCAAGGTGTCCCAGGGCCATTTTAGTGGACCAGGCCCAAAACCGAAGAGCCGTCCGCCATTTTGAGAGTCCTGTGGCAGCCGCCTATCGCTGTACTGCAAGAGTGGGCGGAAGTCAACTACATGGTGAGCAAGACGCTGTAGCCGCAAGAGCGGGCGCAACTCAGCTGGATGGCCGCCACCTGGGGAGGCCCGTTCACGCCGCCTCCCCCACGCCCCCCCGGGCCGCCCCACGCCAATTTTCGGAGCAGCATTGTAGGATACCAAAACCAGTGCGGCAGTTTACTGGACATCACCTGGGTGCCATCCACATCTCAGCGCGTTCTGCTGCCTTGGGACTATTCGCACAACAGACCGCTACTGACGAGGCCTCCCCCCGCACCACCCGGGACGCCCCACGCTGTTTTTCTGAGCTGCATTGTAGGAAACCAAAAACCAGTGCGGCACCCAGGTGACATCACCTGGGTGCCGTCTAGAACTCAGCACGTTGTGCTGCCTTGGGACTATTCGCACAAAAGACAGCTTCTGACCATTGTTGCTTTTTTTTGTTAAAAAATGTTTAAATGTATTTACAGTTTTTGTTGCGTTCGTTATATTTAAAAGTTAATAAAGTTTTATAATCCTACTTTGTTGGAGTGCTATATATTTTTAAAAAATCGGGTGAATGGGGCCTTGAATCGGGTTATTGTCATGTGTGGGCTTTGCAAGTGTACTGCTTCAGGATCGAACATTTCAAACTCAAATGCACGTTCTTTTTCTTACCTTTCCGAAGCATGGACCGCAATAGCAGGCAGAGAAAGGGTGATGCAAGTGTTGAACACTGCCTGGCCTGGCAAGTTGCTGGCAGTGCCCCCCCCCGCCCGCTCCTGAAAGAGGGCACACACACACCGCCGCCCCGAGTACTTCACAGATCTTTAAAAGACCATGCGCTTGTTCATGAGGCTTACATGGTTTATCACCCCTTCTAGAACCCCTGCATCGACCCTCTGACGTTTCCTGGAAGAATTACCACGTAACACAATACCAAGCCCTGTCAGCTGAAACCCCCGAGGAATCGTGGGGCATATTATCAAGGGGGTTTATCTCCGCTTTTTTGGCTTTAAAAGCCAAGAAAGCGGAGATAAAATTATCTCCCTATTACCAAGCTGTCGCTAACACCAGTTAGAGACAGCTAAAAGGAGATAGCGACCATCTTGGGCCCCGCTTTGCATGTCAGTGATATTTATCACTAATGACATGCAAAGTGGGCGTGCCAAGATGTTAGCGACTGGAAACAGTCCCTAACATCGCTATCTTCTATTACCAACTTTTGGAGATATTCGCGCTAAGCGCGAATATCTCCAAAAGCTAACACCTGCCCTGAGCAGTTCTTAGCCATGTTATCCAATGGGAGGTGGATAACATGGCTAAGAGCATTTGCTCGATAATGCATGAATATCGCTGACTTTTCAGCGATATTCATGCATTGCGGCCGTTTTTTATCGCATTTGCGATAAACCTTGCTAATAGCAAGGTTTATCTGCGATAAAAATCGCCGATGTGCGGCGATAATTTTTGTCTCTAAACAAGTTAGAGACAAAAATTATCGCTAGTTGTTGGTAATATGCCCCCGGGTTTTTGCTTGCAGAAATCGGGAGGCGGGAGACTAGCACTGAAATCAGTAGTCTCACGCCTGAATCGGGAGGGTTGGCATGTCTGGATTCTCTACAGCTGGGGCCATAAACTACATCCGCAGGGCTAGGTGATAGCCTGGGACCGGCCTGGCATCTAAAATGGCTGCCGTGCACGACAAAATTGTGGCATTTGAAAAAAGGCAAGATGGCGCAGACAATGTTTATCAATAAGGATTCATTTATAACAAAATATTTTATCGCACTGACAAATTGGCGGTCAACACTTCCTGATTTCCATCGAATCGAACGTTAACAGACGTCACGCAGCAAAAAAAAAAAAAAAACACGCACAGCCACTGGAAGACATGTATCAACATATATGAGCCTCCTCAGCCACCCTCAGAAAACATAAGGGATCAGGATACGTCTCCCGCACCCCCTTATACCTAGTAACACAAAATGGCGAATTCCCGTTTCGCTACCAGTTTGCGGCCCAGTTCGCGGCCCGAGAACCGCTTCTACTGTGAAAAATCATTTTTTTTTATTTTCCCCACGGGACCCTTTAATAACCCCGATATCATTCCTAGGGGGTCAAGAGGGGTCTACCTTGCCCCCTTTCATTAAATTCCCCCTTCGGTTTTCACCTCTTCTTCTCTCTCGATCCTACCGAGAGATAAGATGGCGGCCGCTCCGGACTGTTTAGAATGTTGACAGACACCGGAGAGCCAATCAGCTTCGCATCGCAAAGTTCCGTTACGCGAAAAGTAAGCGGACCGGAGCGCAGCCCGGAGCGCTGTTACAGATATATATCTTGTTTTGAACGTTAATTTCTCAAAATCCACTGGAGCACATATATTGAGACCTAGCAAAGGCACATCGGGCTAACAGTCCCTACAATTTTGCCAAGTTTCGTGCAAATCCATTCAGCCGTTCGAGCTAAAAGTGAGGCCAACCGCCCTATGGAAATTAACATGGGGAAAACGCGTTTTGGGACCCCCCTTTTTTCTCGGCCCCCCCTTGACGAAACCCCCCCACATTTTCAGGAGCTGCTCAGAAACAAAATGTGCCATTTTCCTGTAAATTTCAGCCGATTCCGTCCACAAACGCCAAAGTTATTAGACATAGAATTTTCAAAAGTTCCATAGACAAAAAATCCTAACTATATATACCTACTGGCGAGACGCCAGTAGGTAATATATGTATATATATATATTTCATTGGATGCTCTCAGCATGAAAGTGACTAAAATTAGGTAGTGTGTTGGATGGCTTAGCAATAAGTCTTCTTATTGGCTGTTGTTAAAAAAAGAAATGTAATACAGACATTGATATGCTTTTGAATCGGTGGGGTAAACCACACCTGCTGTATCTCATTTGGAAGTAGCATGTTCCTTCTAGTTGTGTAGTATTTCAGAAAAAGAAAGCTAGATATCGCTTAGAACTCCCCTTTTTTTGTGATTCTAACATGAGGATCACAAAAATGCACTGACCAGAACCTCGTTTTGAAAGATAGGGAATGGGTTAACAGATGCTAACCATTCACAAGTGGAGATTCAATAATCTAAAATAAAAAAGACATGCTTTCATTTGCTGCCTTTCTCATGATGATAGAGTTGAAAGTTGAAGAGGTTGCCATTTTAGATTTGCTTTGTATGAGAGTGGTGTCCCATTCTTGTGCTTAGTTTTTACAAATCTTAACAGTGTCAAACTATGCATAAAGAGCTAAAACAACAATGTAATCTACTTACTGAATTCAGTGGTATGTATATAACTTTGCAGTTATTTCAAAAATATACATTAGAAATGAAGATGTATATGGGAGTTCGATTAAAAGGAGTATCGCAGTGATGAGACCAAATATATGAGTTGAACTGTATCTATTAGAGGATATGTGTTCAAGAGGTTAGTAGTGAATGTTTTAGGAAGTAAGAGACAAATGAATTAGTGTCTGTTTATTACATTGTGTATTTTCTTGAAAAATAACAGTATAGTTTTGTGTAAAGTTGCAATGAGGAACTAAGAATGTTTTAAATGTCTAAACATCATGTGCAGAATAGATAGATCTGTCATTTGCATCCTGGGAGTTGTAGTACTGTTAGTAACATTATTAAACAGGAGTAGTTTAGTGAGAAATAAAAGATGAGAACACGTCTGCATGTATATGAATTAGAAATAAGTAATACTTGCCATGTATATATTGGGGGGGTGTTTGTCAATGTGGTTTTTAACTTAAATGACCACTTTGCATATGCTTAGACGGTGAGATATAGTTTTTATGCTTGCACATCGCTATATATACCGTGAAACCTTTGAATTTATTTAGAGTTGCAGAGTTGTGTACAGTTTGGAAAAGATGGCTTGAAGGTGTACATCTATTAAGAAAAAGCATATGTGTTTACATGGTGATTTATGCTCAGTAAGACTAATGAAAATGTCATGTATATGGTGAGGGTTGTGTTTTTCTTTAAACATGCTTTGTTTAAAATTGAGGAGGATTTATAGTACAGAGTGCCTCAAGAGTTCTTGTGCTAGGCTCATTTTGAGTATAACTTGTTTGAGATATGCTGAATATATGTCTTAGAAGCAGAAGAAGTATTTGAGAAATGATGTAGGCATGCCATTCACAAAAGGTGTTGGGCTTTGAAATTTTCTTTTTTTTTTCTTTTCCACTTTAGAAACTTGCATGTGCACACTCAGTAGCAAAAATGTATGTTTCTAGAGAGCCATGTATGCAATTATACATCAAATTTGAAACCCAGATTTCACTCACACATAGTTCAGAAGAAAAGTGACAATTGTTATGCATCTAACAGGAAAGAAGGTACTTTCTCAGTCATTGAGGCAGTATTCAGGCACTTGTGGAATCACCCTGCGACTACTCAGGCTGTCATCAAATCAGTGATTCACTATCCATGGAGTTATTCAATTATTCAGAAACTATCCATGCACTCTTGCAATCAGGCAGGCAGAAATGTAGTAGCTACGTATACATTCTTCTAATCATCTAGGAACTATCTATTGACTTATGCAATTACCAAGGCTGTAACTATGCAATCCTTATAACATTTGCTCAGAACTTATACAACCATCTGAAAACCCACTTACAACCCTTGTAGTCATTGCAATACTGAGTCATACGCAAGCACTGCTGAAGCACTCAGGGTCTACTCATGCACTCATGCAATTGTGTAGTGAGTACTATTGTAGTAAACCTATCACCCTTCCAATACCTATGCAGTCATTTAATTACTGAGCCAATAGCCTGGCCTCAGGATATGTCCCCCCCTGTGTCGGCCGTCTCTACAGTGAAAAATCTGGGAGTCAAGAAGGATTCCACCCTCTCTATGAAGTCTCAAGTACACTCGGTTGCCGGGGTATGCTTTGGGTTGTTGAAAATGTTGCGAAATTTCCTCCCATTGCTTTCAATCCCATACAGGAAGACAGTGGTTCAGGTGTTGATAATGTCCAGATTGCACTATGTTAATTTCTTGTATCTCGGCCTGCCTGAATACCTTTTGAGCCGACTACAAGTGATCCAGAACTCAGCAACCAGGGCCATTTTCCTGTTAGGTTCTAGAACCCAGACCTCCCAGCTTCTGTCTTCCCTTCATTGGCTTCCAGTCCGTAAAATAATTCAGTTTAAAGCATTGGTCTTGGTTTTTAAAGCCTTCCATAAGATTGGTGCTCCTTATCTTAGGGAAAGATTTCAGCCTTATCTCCCTCAGCGCTCCCTGAGATCCTCATCCCAACTTTTGATCACTACTCTCAAGGTGTTTCGGGCCCGCATAGGGGGTAGATCTTTTCACGCAGTTGCCTCACGGTTGTGGAACTGTCTCCCTATCGCGATCAGATAGAGTCCTGACTTTCTTACCTTTAGGAAAGGGCTTAAAACGTGGATTTTTCAGCTGTGAGTTATTGGCAGGTTTTGGTTGTGTTTGAGTTACTTGACATTTGGAAGTTTTAGAGCCGGGACACTCCAGGGAGTAGCCGTGCGCTTTATAAATATGTGTTAACATAACATAACTAATACGATCACCCCAGTGTGGCGCCAGGGCGACGGACTCCGGAATCTGGGGGATCACGGTTCGATCCCGGCACCGGCAGCAGATAAAGCCAAGCATCATGTGACTCTGGGCAATAGCTTGCTTAATCTTCCCGACGGCCCCCAGCGCCTAGAGACCCTTACGGGTGATTGTTTGCGCTTTACAAATGTGGATTATTATTATTATCCAATCTCTTATGCTTTAACAATGGAATTATGCAGTCTCTCAGACACTAGTCATGTACTCATCTAATTAGGAAGGCACTACTGATGAACTTATTCATTTCTGCAGGCACTAACCATGTAGTTATCTATGCATCCAGGCACAGAATATTCAGTCAACCAAAAACACATGGTCTGTATCCAATCACTGAAACACTATTCATTCACTCATCCAATTGGCTAGGTTCTATGCATAGGCTAAACAATAATGTATGCACTATCCAGCATGCATAAATCACCTATATACTATGTATGCACTTTGCCATCATCCAGGCACTAGAGTTACACTCATTTAATCATCCTACCAGTATCTATGCATGTATTGAATTATTAAAACATTAATACATGTACCTGCTAAATCATTCAGGCTCTAATCATGCACTCATTTAAACACCCAGATACTAATGGTACACTCATGCAAACACCCAGGCAATAAGTATGCAGATATGGAATGACCCATGGAGTTATGACATTGTCAGGGAATCATGTAGGCACTACTTGTATCCTCAGGGAAACGCCTAGGTACTACCTATTCAATGATCTTGGGAGCATTGATGTATTTAACCACAAACCTACATATTTACAAGTTTTACTGAGGAATATGTAGTCTTTAGACAATATGGGAGATAGATTTACTACACTGGTACTCTCTACATAATTACACTAGTGCATGAGTAGAGCCTGAGTGTTTCATTAGTGCACGCTTGTGCCTCAGTATTTCAATTACTGCATGGGTTGTAAGTGGATGTTTAGATGGCTGCATAGGATCTGTGCAAATGTTATAATGATTACATAGTTACGGCCTTGTAAATTTTGTGTTACATTTTAAAAAGTATAGAAGAAGGAGTGATGCAGTTAAACAGAAAGAGCAAGGTGAGAAAGTAGTTTATAAGGCCTTTGCTTTCAAGAGGAAGCTTTTTGTTTAGATTGTAAATAGACTGAAGACTCTTGACAAAATAGTGTTTAGCATGAGGATGTAAAATCAGAAGAAAACATTAGTGAATAAAAGTAACTATTGTACTGTTTTTAGTGCACAATGGATGCATACTTCTTGTACAGTGGATTTCATTTACGAAGAAAGCTATCTCCAGTATAACAAAGTAGTTCATGCTATTGATTAAAGAGCACGATTTTATGAAATGAAGAATGGTAGCCATAAAGCAAAAAGAGGTGATGGTGCCTAGAAATGTAGAAGAAGGTATTGCGAAAGAGGTACAAGGAAGGTGTAGTCAGGTCACTGTATACAAATGGAATTGTAGTAGTGTTTCTAGTATTAGACTGCAATCCATTGATATATTAAGAAAACTCCTACATATCTTTCCAGTTTGAAGTTTAAAACACAAAATAAGTTATACCATTCAACATTGCAAACTCTAGGTAGGAGGCTGTATTATTTGAAAACTCCTGCTTTAGGTTTAGGAGAAATAAGTGGAGCACTTTTGCATGGTAGTGTGGCAGATGTTGAAAAGGTTTGTGGGGATGTGCAGTTTTGTTTCTTTTGTCCTGAGCAGGATTCTAGGGAAAATGAAGAGTTGTTAAGAGGAGGAGTTGCAGAACAAGACACATATCTTACAGTTGATATATAAAAAAAAGACGAGTATGTTTGTATATGTTGTTGACGAACTTACTAGAAGATTTAAACACAGACAGTTGATTCCTATTTAAAAAGTGAAAAATTAAATTATGATAACAGGCAAAAGTTGCCTGTGTATTAATTTGTAGAGGGATGGGTTAACTTGTCTATATCGCAAGTTATATGTAAGTGGTGTTACAATAAATTGTAGGATAATAAAATGAACAGCACATAGATATTAGATAGCCATTGTGTAAGATAATAAAATGCCTGCTAATGTAGAAAAACTATGAATGTCAAAAATAAATAAAAAATCAACATTTATTATTCTTTCCAGCATTGCGAAGAGCTGATATGGACTACTCTCCAGCACTAACTACAACTCCACAATCCATGCTGTATGATGCCATCAGGGAACTGTCGAGCCAAATCTTGAAGTTGAGATTGGTCTTTTCAATGGACTCTCTGCGTTGGTGTTGTTGTGCTGCTTTTGAAGTGGAGGGTCCATCAGCTTTGTGTTGCCTTCTATCTGCTCACTATGAATTTCTCTTATGAAATGTGCAAGAAATATAAAAGGGGTAACATTTACCATGCATAATTTTTTGCAGCATTGTGAATAGCTGTAACACACTGCTCACCAGCTGCTGTAAAAACACTACAGTCCATGAAATACATGGCCGTTCTTGAAAACTGTGGAGCCATATCTCTTGTAGTAGACTGTACCTCTAAAGGGACTTCTGGTCGGGTATTGTTGCTGCTGTCATGGATGTAAATGGTCCTCCAGCTTCCCTCTTATAGATCGTAAGTTGGAGATGTTTTCTATGATAGGTTTAAAATATTATGAGATGGGCGTCGTCCACATGAATATTTCTTGTTTGTCCCTTTAGAGAGGGTCTTATCAGACATTGTGCGGTTCACTAGTTTTGCAGCTGTTTTTTATTCCCCATAAATTTGGGTAACAGTGGATAGTTTGATGTTTGTTTGGAAGTTACGTTGTGTTTGTGAGTTTAGATATTGAAAGTTATTTTTTAATTTTTTTTTACATGTTGTTAAAATAAAGTTAAACCAATATGTTACTAAACAGCTAGACTCAAACTTTGTTTAAAATGTCTATATATCTGTTTTACACTTTTTCATTTGTATTCATGACTATTGATGTCATTGTGACCGCCGATGTTTCTGTGAAGAAGGAAAATGTATTTTTGATATGGTTATTTTGACAAATGATATAAAGGGGAAAGTTTGATTAGTATGTTACTAAATCACTACAATGAAACAGTATGTCAAATATTTCTTTATATGTGTTTTACACTTTGTCAAAAAACACCCAGTATTCGCTGTCAGTCCTTAGCAGTGGCACTCATAAAATCTAGAATCATACATGCACTACCTGTGCAATCATCAAGGACGTCCTTTATGCATCACCCTGCAAACGTGCCTCCTGGCATAGTACTAGCTGGGAGATGAAGTCTCCTTGGCTATTGAGGGTATTTGGGGGCCAAGTATCCCTCTTGTTACCTCAAGCAAGTTCCACACAGTCAGTTTGCTATGAGGTGTTCTGAGGCCACCCCCCCCCCCTTTCTGCACCACTTTGCAAACACATCTACTGGTTGGGAAATAAAGTTGTCTTGGATGCTTCTTGGGGACCAAGAAGCCCTCCTGCTACTTTCTATGACACTCTTATTCAGCGGTATTTCTGAGAGCTGATCAGAGGTCCTGCCCCCTTTCCACAGCATTCTGCAAAGACCATTTCTACGTAAAAAAACATGGACATTCACTGAAAAAACCAAAGGTTACAGGTAAGTTATAGTGAGGAATTAGCATTCACAAAACCTTAGAAAGGAAATTCATTGAAAAAATCAAAGGTTACAGAGCTGTTATAGTTAGGAAATAGAATTCTAAAATAATTTAGATATTCACTGAAAAAAAACAAAGGTTACAGGGACGTTACAGTTAGGCTCAAGTTGCACTCGTACAAAACCAGAGAAATTCAGCAGTTATAATTAGCTGGGCTACCTATAACTTGCGCCCCCCAATGCACTGTTTATGACCTCACATATTACATCACTCATGGCATGGTCAGTGACATCACTGATGACATCACTGATGTCATCTCAAATGACATCATCCACAGGATCACTGATGCAGCCACTCATACCTCCATGTAACAAAACACCCACTCCAACTTCCATACTACCATTCTCAAAACCATTGACATACCCAGTATGTTCATACCCACTCAGTGATTCATAGGTCTACACACACATCCACTCATCCACCCACACAGCCACTCATACACTCACTCACCCACTCACTCACTGCCAGTCTTTCATAGAGCTACTCACAGCCACTGATATATCCACTCATACAGCCACTCACACTGCCAGTCTTTCATAGAGCTACTCACACACTTACTCTCTCACCTGTAGAGTCAATCAGGCAGGCATTTACTCACCTATAAAGTTATACACACACCCACTCACGTATTCATACAGATGCTAACATGTAATCACTGACCTATACAAACCCCCACACACTCACTCATTAACCATTACAGCTACTATTACAATCCTTCACTCACACACACAGTCAATGATATGCTCCAACACCTACATATATTGCCTTTCACATATCCACTAACTCACCAATATAAAGTACAAAGAACACCTGTGCACATCATATCAAGTCACTTTTATCCCAATGCCTTATGGCCAAGATTTCAAGGCAAATTCTTTTTCCATCCACTCCTTCTCAATCCAAGGAAATCACGCAGTGTAGACAAAATACTTTATTTTCTTTCTTTTAAAATCAAGTGCTTCACAGCCGACGCGCGTTTCACCCTTTCCGGGCTTTCTCAAGGCAGGTTTCTAATGATCTCAGCGCTATGTATATCTTAACGTATATTTCAATAAACACTATAACAGTAAGCCTCATCTGATTATTAAATCCAACGTTCCCAAAAATCCAGACAACAGATATAGTCCTTCCACATTTGTCATTCAGGAGCCATGATAAGTTCCATCAAAAACGCTATACGCTTCACCGACACACGTGCATAATACCACTCCTCGTATTATGCACGTGTGTTGGTGAAGCGTATGGCGTTTTTGATGCTACTTATCATGGCTCCATGATTAAAAACCTGCCTTGAGAAAGCCCGGAAAGGGCAAACCGCGCGTCGGCTGTGAAGCACTTGATTCTAAAAGAAAGAAAATAAAGAATTATGACATAGTATACCAATGTCCAGCCAGTTATCTGTGTAACTATATATATATATGAATATGAAACAGAGACTTGTATTGTCAACATGTGGCGTTTCATAGATGATGTTTTTATTATTTGGCAGGGCTGTGAAAGTTCGGCAGAGGATTTTGTTAAAAGAATCAATAATAATGCTTTGAACCTAGAATTTACAGCCACTATAAGTAATTCCAGAGTTAATTTCCTTGATGTTGAAGTATATATTCTGAATAATTCAATCATGACTAAAATGCACAGAAAGGTTACGGCAGGCAACTCTATTTTACATGCCCAGAGTAATCATCCTCGACACCTTATCAAAAGCATTCCTTATGGAGAGTTTTTAAGAATTCAAAGAATTTGCAACAATGAGGTGGATTTAAATTTTTGTCTTGAGGAATCTTTTCAAAGGTTTTTAGTTAGGGGTTATGATAGAAACAAACTTACTAGATCTTTGAAATTGGTGATGACTAAAACCCCAATTGCCCCTGCAGTCTCTACGGTTCCTACTACTACACCGGAAGAAACAGAAGCAAGGGGCACTAATAAATCTAAAATTAGACTAATCACTACCTATAATTGCCAGGAACGCAAAATCAGACAGATTGTTCAATGTAACTGGCCAATCCTCATGACTGATATTATTTTAGCACCCCTGTTGGAAGAGTACCCAGCAATAACTTTTCGAAGAGCCCCTTCTATGAGGGGTGTGCTAGTTAAATCTAGCCCTGAAGTCACTATCAAATCTAATTGGCTATCTAATAGATCTGGCTTTTTTAAATGCAGCTCTTGCAGAGCATGCGAATTCGGAGTTAACACTACAGAGTACAAACCAGCTTTCTCTGAGACTATTAGCAAGATCAATAATCTTTACACTTGTAAAACTGATCACGCGGTCTATGTCTTGCAATGTACTTGTAATTTACAGTACGTTGGTAGTACTACGTTACAGGTGTTTAATCGCATTTTACAGCATTTACGAGCGATAGTCAACTCCGATGCCAGTTATCCTGTTGCGCGTCATTTCAAATTAGTTCATACTAACAACTTGAACGATTTGAAATATTTTGTTATTGACGCGGTCCCCATATTTAAGAGAGGAGGGGATAGGGAAAAAAGATTGCGACAATTGGAGAGCCATTATATAGTGCTTCTTAACAATAAAATCCCGATGGTCTCAATATGGGTGAGGACCTCCATAATTTTCTGTAATTTATTTTCATCATTTAAAAACCATATTTTTACACCTATTTCAAATTCAATGTTATTGTGTAGGTCTATATATGAACATCCCCTCCTACATGCAACTGTTCTTAAATTAGCTTTTAGATCTTAGCTTTTTAACGTCCTGTCAATTTTAGCATGTTTTATGAAATTCTGGTTTTACTGTTTTTATAGTTTTACCGAATTTTGGAATGCTATGAGGATTATCCAAACGTTTATCATTGAATTATGGATATATTTAGATGAAATAACAACTTTATGGTTTTTAACCATTAGTTTTGCTTGCCAGGATCTGATTGTTGATCTTCTCTGATCTTCTCTGTTTTTATAATTTCTTATATTTATAGCTACTATTTGGATTTAGAATAACCAGCCGGTTTTATGTCACTATTGCACTTTTTATGCACTTATCATTTTATATGTTCATAATTCTGCTGCTATTACTGTTTATAATCTTGGTAATATTGCTCGCCAACACTCTTATGAGTACGCACATCATTTTATTTATTAGCACTCTTTCACTTTGTGTGGGTTGTTTTGCATGCACGGGCAGGTATTGGAAAGAAAATCAAGATAAAACCAAATGGACTTACTATAAGGAGATTGTGCCCGTGCATGCAAAACTTCATCCCCCATAAGGCACCAGCAGGAAGTGGATGCAAACACGCCCCTCAGGAGGTGGGATGCTGTATTAATTAAAGTTGGCTAATGAAGCATGCAGGCTCCATTTGTGGTTTATCAGCCCAGGAAGAAGGGGCCATGAGCCCTGAAACGCGTCGGCAACACTAACAAACAACAGAGAAAATCGGAGGGCTGCATCAAACATGCCGGAGGGCGAGAGCGGCAGTGTGCTATCCTAATGCTTCAGGGCAACTGGTATTGAACATTACTTACACAGCAGCCCGGCCGTGGGGATAGGCACCACCGTCAGTTGCTGAATACAAAAATCAACAGCTGAGAGGGGCCGCCGTCAGGATTGTGCTTGGCAATGCGGCGCCACTCTCTATATGCGGAATAAGCCCTCCTCTTCTCATCCGTGGCTCACTTAGAGCAGGTATTGGAAAGAAAATCAAGATAAAAACAAACGGACTTACTATAAGGAGATTGTGCCCGTGCATGCAAAACTTTATCCCCCATAAGGCACCAGCAGGAAGTGGATGCAAACACGCCCCTCAGGAGGTGGGATGTTGTATTAATTAAAGTTGGCTAATGAAGCATGCAGGCTCCATTTGTGGTTTATCAGCCCAGGAAGAAGGGGCCATGAGCCCTGAAATGCGTCGGCAACACTAACAAACAACGGAGAAAATCGGAGGGCTGCATCAAACATGCCGGAGGGCAAGAGCGGCAGTGTGCTATCCTAATGCTTCAGGGCAACTGGTATTGAACATTACTTACACGGCAGCCCTGCCGTGGGGATAGGCACCACCGTCAGTTGCTGAATACAAAAATCAACAGCTGAGAGGGGCCGCCGTCAGGACTGTGCTTGGCAATGCGGCGCCGCTCTCTATATGCGGAATAAGCCCTCCTCTTCTCATCCGTGGCTCACTTAGAGCAAGTATTGGAAAGAAAATCAAGATAAAAACAAATGGACTTACTATAAGGAGATTGTGCCCGTGCATGCAAAACTTCATCCCCCATAAGGCACCAGCAGGAAGTGGATGCAAGCACGCCCCTCAGGAGGTGGGATGCTGTATTATTTAAAGTTGGCTAATGAAGCATGCAGGCTCCATTTGTGGTTTATCAGCCCAGGAAGAAGGGGCCATGAGCCCTGAAACGTGTCGGCAACACTAACAAACAACGGAGAAAATCGGAGGGCTGCATCAAACATGCCGGGGGGGCGAGAGCGGCAGTGTGCTATCCTAATGCTTCAGGGCAACTGGTATTGAACATTACTTACACGGCAGCCCGGCCGTGGGGATAGGCACCACCGTCAGTTGCTGAATACAAAAATCAACAGCTGAGAGGGGCCGCCGTCAGGACTGTGCTTGGCAATGCGGCGCCGCTATCTATATGCGGAATAAGCCCTCCTCTTCTCATCCGTGGCTCACTTAGAGCAGGTATTGGAAAGAAAATCAAGATAAAAACAAATGGACTTACTATAAGGAGATTGTGCCCGTGCATGCAAAACTTCATCCCCCATAAGGCACCAGGAGGTGGGATGTTGTATTAATTAAAGTTGGCTAATAAAGCATGCAGGCTCCATTTGTGGTTTATCAGTCCAGGAAGAAGGGGCCATGAGCCCTGAAACGCGTCGGCAACACTAACAAACAACGGAGAAAATCGGAGGGCTGCATCAAATATGCCGGAGGGCGAGAGCGGCAGTGTGCTATCCTTATGCTTCAGGGCAACTGGTATTGAACATTACTTACACGGCAGCCTGGCCGTGGGGATAGGCACCACCGTCAGTTGCTGAATACAAAAATCAACAGCTGAGAGGGGCCGCCGTCAGGACTGTGCTTGGCAATGCGGCGCCGCTCTCTATATGTGGAATAAGCCCTCCTCTTCTCATCCGTGGCTCACTTAGAGCAGGTATTGGAAAGAAAATCAAGATAAAAACAAATGGACTTACTATAAGGAGATTGTGCCCGTGCATGCAAAACTTCATCCCCCATAAGGCACCAGCAGGAAGTGGATGCAAACACGCCCCCCAGGAGGTGGGATGCTGTATTAATTAAGGTTGGCTAATGAAGCATGCAGGCTCCATTTGTGGTTTATCAGCCCAGGAAGAAGGGGCCATGAGCCCTGAAACGCGTCGGCAACACTAACAAACAACGGAGAAAATCGGAGGGCTGCATCAACCATGCCGGAGGGCGAGAGCGGCAGTGTGCTATCCTAATGCTTCAGGGCAACTGGTATTGAATATATATATATATATATATATATATATATATATATATATATATATATATATATATACATATATATATATATATATATATTCAATGAAAAAACCATAGGTTATAGGCCATATATAGTTAGGAATTAGCATTTACAAAACCTTATTTTACTCGCATAAAACCATTGAAATTCCATATATAGTTAGCTAACTATAAGCGCTAACTATATATCGCGCACCCGCAATCCACTGCTGATGATGTCACATATTACATCATTCATGACATGGTCAGTGACATCACTGATGACATCACTGATTACAACATCCAGTGACTGTATGTTTCTGTAAAGTTAAAATATGTTTCACATATTGAAGAATGAGTGGATGTATAAGTGTCTGGATGAAGAATTTAGTAGGTGCATGACTGACTGTATGAGTGAGTGATTAAATGTGTCTCACTGAGTACATGGGTTAGTGACTAAACTGTCTTAATTCGTGCATCAGTATGTTTGTTGTTGTGTAAGCTGCTGCATGTGTTGATCAGTAGCTATAAGAGTAGCCATATGGGTTATTGATTGGTTGCCCAAATATTTGAATGGGAGGCTGAGTGTGTGTGTGGGTGGCTGGGAGGTGCGTGACTCTGTGCATAGATGTGTAAGCAGTTGATTCACTAGGAGTATGAGTTCAAGAGTGCATGTGGAAACAGCTATATGAGCGGTTGACTGTGCATGGGTGTGTTGGTGAGTGAATGGATTTCTCATTGCTACATGTGCAAGTAAGTACGTATGTAAAACACAATACATGTGAGAGTTGAGATATATAAATAACTGAACATAAGAGCCAGTGAATGTGTGAGTGGCTGTATCGATCACTGTGAGCTTGTATCAGGGATTATATAAGAGAGTAAATATGTGTTATTATATGTTTGAATAAGTAAGATGTGTATAACTGTATAGTTGAGGAAATGGAGGTGTGATTGATTCTTTGCATGACTGACTAGGTGTGTGAGTAAGTCCATGGATGAGTGACAGTCTGTGAGTGTCTGTTTATACTGAGTGTATGTAAGGTTATATTAGAGTCTGAAGAGGTTCATTGTATTATCACATGAGTGATGTGATCAGTGATGACAAATGAGATGTCATCAGTGATGTCATTTGAGTTGTCATCAGTGATGTCATTTGAGATGTCATCATTGATATCATTTGAGTTGTCATCAGTGATGTCATTTGAGATGTCATCAGTGATGTCATCAGTGATGTCACTGACCATGTCATGAATGATGTAATATGTGACATCATCAGCAGTGGATTGCGGGTGCGCGATATATAGTTAGCGCTTATAGTTAGCTAACTATATATGGAATTTCAATGGTTTTATGCGAGTAAAATAAGGTTTTGTAAATGCTAATTCCTAACTATATATGGCCTATAACCTATGGTTTTTTCATTGAATTTTCAAGGTTTTGTAAATGCAAATTCCTAACTATATATCCACTATAACCTATGGTTTTTTCTGTGAATTTCATTGGTTTTTTAATAGCAAATATGAAAAGCTTTAAAATGTCAAGTACGTGATAGATAAAAACATTTTCGTATTTATGCACGCTGATGTGCTTTGAACGCTGCCCCCCCCCCTCCCCTCTTTTGCCTTTGTTAGTACTCTCTCTTTGCAGATACAGAAGGGTAGTTAACGCAGGCCTTTACCCCCGTTGTAATCCGTCGTACCTCCTTGTCTCTCCATTTGATTGATTGTTGTCCAAGCATTTACTGTTTTAGAATTGGTTCTCTTTGGATCATTCTCTATTTACAAACAAGCACAAAGTCGCAATACTCTGTTTAGTCTTTGCAGATAGTGAAAAATCGTGTAAAAAAATAAAAGTAATCGAGCAAAATCAGTAGGCCACTAATTGGATCTCTTTTTGACCTCGCTAAAATAGAAATATTAGGAACAACCCTTCTTGAGAAATACGAAAATAGTGAGATGAACTGAGCTCCACACCATGAGGGCTGCAAGACAGCTCGGCTCCATCACCCATCCCGCACAAAATAATGACAAACCCTATGCAAATATTAAAAATATAGACAACACACCAGCAAAGAAATAGGGTAAAACATTTTATTAAAAAACTATTTACATAACGTTGGTTTATAAGATGATGTCAGTAGTGGACCGATGTGTGAATAGATCGAAAACAGCACAAGGCTCCAAGATCCGGATAGCAAGCTCCTGGATGTTGGGTGCCATAGTTTAGAGTTCTGAATTTCAGCCTTTTTCAATGCCTGTGCTTTGTTGAATCAAAATGGCGGCTTGACACAAAGCTGACTCAAGCGTTGTTACTGATGCTATGCAGACCAAAACTGGTTTTCAGTTTGTAAATTTTTCTAGATTTTTCAATCCAAGTTTGGTTGACTTTGTAGAACGATGGCTTCAGATTTTCAACATACGGTGTGGTGGCGCTGACTGGGAGGGGGCGCTTCGCTCCTGCCCCCTCCCCAAGTAAGATTTTCATACGTGAAAGTACGTTAATGGTTTTGGTCCCCGAGATGCTTCGATGTCACTACCATTCTCAAATAGCATAAGTTCTGGATGTTGGGTGCCATAGTTAAGAGTTCTGAGCAGCGCTTGTAACACTGTCTGAAGCTTATTTCCTCCTACTGCAGCTTCACTATTCTCAAAGTAAGTGAGTGTCGTTTGTGGACCTGACTGCATTAGAAAACAATATGATATGTTACCTTCCTAAACAGCTTGACGGAGGCCCCTGAGGGGCGCTGTGATGGCCATGGACTCGGAGAAGACGCTTGGCTCCGACACCCTCCCCAAGTCTTATAGCACTGGTGTAGCCTGAGATCGCCCCCGACATAGGCGGCCGGCTCCCGGGGTCCGGCGGTACTTTTTGCCTTTTGATGACTCTTCAATTCTGGACCTTGTCCCACAATC